>NC_143048.1:44305000-44465000 GCF_057628025.1 Oncorhynchus mykiss
GGGAGGTGGTAGTACAGTACAGGACACTGCACCACCACATAGACTACAGCAGCAAATCACAGCTTTATGTGGGAGGTGGTAGTACAGTACAGGACACTGCACCTCTACATAGACTACAGCAGAAAATCACAGCTTTATGTGGGAGGTGGTAGTACAGTACAGGACACTGCACCACCACATAGACTACAGCAGCAAATCACAGCTTTATGAAGACCTCACCCTCCATTATGTGAAGATATTGGATACTGCAACATTAGAGTCTCGAACATAATTTAGTGGAACGACGATCTACTCTAATGACCAGGTCTGTACTGTTCTGTAGTCTACTGACTGACTGGGTCTACTCTAATGACCAGGTCTGTACTGTAGTCTACTGACTGACTGGGTCTACTCTAATGACCAGGTCTGTACTGTAGCCTACTGACTGACTGGGTCTACTCTAATGACCAGGTCTGTACTGTAGCCTACTGACTGACTGGGTCTACTCTAATGACCAGGTCTGTACTGTTCTGTAGTCTACTGACTGACTGGGTCTACTCTAATGACCAGTTCTGTTCTGTTCTGTAGCCTACTGACTGACTGGGTCTACTCTAATGACCAGGTCTGTTCTGTTCTGTAGCCTACTGACTGACTGGGTCTACTCTAATGACCAGGTCTGTACTGTTCTGTAGTCTACTGACTGACTGGGTCTACTCTAATGACCAGGTCTGTACTGTAGTCTACTGACTGACTGGGTCTACTCTAATGACCAGGTCTGTACTGTAGTCTACTGACTGACTGGGTCTACTCTAATGACCAGGTCTGTACTGTAGACTACTGACTGACTGGGTCTACTCTAATGACCAGGTCTGTACTGTAGTCTACTGACTGACTGGGTCTACTCTAATGACCAGGTCTGTTCTGTAGGCTACTGACTGACTGGGTCTACTCTAATGACCAGGTCTGTACTGTTCTGTAGGCTACTGACTGACTGGGTCTACTCTAATGACCAGGTCTGTACTGTTCTGTAGGCTACTGACTGACTGGGTATACTCTAATGACCAGGTCTGTACTGTTCTGTAGCCTACTGACTGACTGGGTCTACTCTAATGACCAGTTCTGTTCTGTAGTTTACTGACTGACTGGGTCTACTCTAATGACCAGGTCTGTTCTGTTCTGTAGCCTACTGACTGACTGGGTCTACTCTAATGACCAGGTCGGTACTGTTCTGTAGCCTACTGACTGACTGGGTCTACTCTAATGACCAGGTCTGTTCTGTAGCCTACTGACTGACTGGGTCTGTTCTGTTCTGTAGCCTACTGACTGACTGGGTCTACTCTAATGACCAGGTCGGTACTGTTCTGTAGCCTACTGACTGACTGGGTCTACTCTAATGACCAGGTCTGTTCTGTAGCCTACTGACTGACTGGGTCTAATCTAATGACCAGGTCTGTACTGTTCTGTAGTCTACTGACTGACTGGGTCTACTCTAATGACCAGGTCTGTTCTGTAGCCTACTGACTGACTGGGTCTAATCTAATGACCAGGTCTGTTCTGTTCTGTAGTCTACTGACTGACTGGGTCTACTCTAATGACCAGGTCTGTTCTGTTCTGTAGTCTACTGACTGACTGGGTCTACTCTAATGACCAGGTCTGTTCTGTAGCCTACTGACTGACTGGGTCTACTCTAATGACCAGGTCTGTTCTGTAGCCTACTGACTGACTGGGTCTACTCTAATGACCAGGTCTGTACTGTTCTGTAGTCTACTGACTGACTGGGTCTACTCTAATGACCAGGTCTGTTCTGTTCTGTAGTCTACTGACTGACTGGGTCTACTCTAATGACCAGGTCTGTTCTGTAGTCTACTGACTGACTGGGTCTACTCTAATGACCAGGTCTGTTCTGTAGCCTACTGACTGACTGGGAGCTTCCTGCTGACACTCAAGCAAACGCCTTTTCCTTCAGAAAGTAAAGCCACCATCAACAGCTTTCAGAGGCTGAAACCTCTGACAGGGCACAATCAGCAGGGACGCATTCCAAACGACCACCCTATTCCCTACATAGTGCACCCTATTCCCTACATAGTGCATAATACCCTATGTGTCCTGGTCAAAAAGCAGTGCACTATATAGGGAATAGTGTCCCATTTGGGACGAAGCCCGGGTCTCCGTGGCAGAGAGTCTACGGGAGTCTCAGGCCTTGATTGGGCTCGGGTTTCGCCACATCGGCACCAGCCATGACCCAGCACTCCCCGGGGGGTAGAACAGAGTGGGGAAGAAATACAATAGAGTCTCAGCGCCAGTTAGAGACTGAAGAATGCATTAAGCCTTTGTATTCTAAACGGCACCCTATAGTGCAGTGCACTATTTTTGACCAGAGCCTTATGGTAGTAGTCCACTCCTTAGGGAATAGGGTACCATTTGAGATGCACACATAGTCTGATTAAAGGAGGTGGGTGGACTCTTCCTGTTTCGACCCTTATTTGACACCAAAAAAGGATTCAGAGATTTGTGATAATTTTGAGGGTGTCCACCCATTCTATTTCATAACTTCCGTTTGTTACGAAGATACATTTTATCAAGACAAGTGTGCTTATTATTCACGTTCTGAATCGTTCGGTAGAGTTTGTTTGTTCTCTAACATTTATTTGACAGTATATCCCCCCCCCAAAAAAGTTTGATTTCCTCACTTTTAATACATCCGATAATAAGCATCAAGGCGCAGCAACTTTTAGGATTGAAACACGTTGTCGTGGTGATCGTCATTGTTGTTTCCGCGGATCGCAAAAAAAAAAAAAGAAGCTAAATTAGCATGACACAAACTGAATTCAATGTAAAAAAAAACGGGCTTTGAAAAATGAAGAATTTGCAGTAGAAATTGGCACCAGCCATGACCCAGCATTGACCCAACGTCCTCCATTGACATTTCACATAGATACTCTTGTTTTTTTTTGGGGAGAAATCTTAAAAAACAGGAATTTCACATTAATATGAAAAGTGTATATTAAAATGTGAAAATACTACGTCATTGTCTCAAAATGAATATCTATCTTACCTCTATATTGTTTTATGTCCTGCGGTATCGAGAAGAAAGATAATGAGTTGAACGGGAATGTGAGCCTACTGTGTAATTGTACATATTTTCAACAACAACAAACAATTCTCTGGCCTCCATTGATTTAGTCATCCTAATTTTGGCCATCGTACAAGAATAAACACTGAATTCACTTTTGAACCGATTACAATAGACATGAGGTTTGAACCAGTGGTTATTTTTTGAGGATTATCTACACAATGAACATATCTTACCCAGGCAATTCCACTGTTTCAGTTGAGTGGGAGGTCCAGCAGATGAGGAAAGGAATCTATAGTATCTGCTGACTGAACTGATTGCAACGTCCCAAAGTGCTTTACATTGTAAGTTAAGTATGTGTAGGGCCAGGATGGAGGTGGTGGGGCCAGGATGGAGGTGGTGGGGCCAGGATGGAGGTGTGGGGCCAGGATGGAGGTGGTGGGGCCAGGATGGAGGTGTAGGGCCAGGATGGAGGTGGTGGGGCCAGGATGGAGGTGTGGGGCCAGGATGGAGGTGGTGGGGCCAGGATGGAGGTGTGGGGAGATGGAGGTGTAGGGCCAGGATGGAGGTGGTGGGGCCAGGATGGAGGTGGTGGGGCCAGGATGGAGGTGTGGGGCCAGGATGGAGGTGGTGGGGCCAGGATGGAGGTGTGGGGCCAGGATGGAGGTGGTGGGGCCAGGATGGAGGTGTGGGGCCAGGACGGAGGTGTAGGGCCAGGATGGAGGTGGTGGGGCCAGGATGGAGGTGTGGGGCCAGGATGGAGGTGTAGGGCCAGGATGGAGGTGGTGGGGCCAGGATGGAGGTGTGGGGCCAGGATGGAGGTGTGGGGAGATGGAGGTGGTGGGGCCAGGATGGAGGTGTAGGGCCAGGATGGAGGTGGTGGGGCCAGGATGGAGGTGTGGGGCCAGGATGGAGGTGGTGGGGCCAGGATGGAGGTGTAGGGCCAGGATGGAGGTGGTGGGGCCAGGATGGAGGTGGTGGGGCCAAGATGGAGGTGTGGGGCCAGGATGGAGGTGGTGGGGCCAGGATGGAGGTGTGGGGCCAGGATGGAGGTGGTGGGGCCAGGATGGAGGTGTGGGGCCAGGACCAGGATGGAGGTGGTGGGGCAAGGATGGAGGTGTGGGGCCAGGATGGAGGTGGTGGGGCCAGGATGGAGGTGTGGGGCCAGGACGGAGGTGTAGGGCCAGGATGGAGGTGGTGGGGCAAGGATGGAGGTGTGGGGCCAGGATGGAGGTGTGGGGAGATGGAGGTGGTGGGGCCAGGATGGAGGTGTAGGGCCAGGATGGAGGTGGTGGGGCCAGGATGGAGGTGGTGGGGCCAGGATGGAGGTGTGGGGCCAGGATGGAGATGGTGGGGCCAGGATGGAGGTGTGGGGCCAGGATGGAGGTGGTGGGGCCAGGATGGAGGTGTGGGGCCAGGACGGAGGTGTAGGGCCAGGATGGAGGTGGTGGGGCCAGGATGGAGGTGTGGGGCCAGGATGGAGGTGTAGGGCCAGGATGGAGGTGGTGGGGCCAGGATGGAGGTGTGGGGCCAGGATGGAGGTGTGGGCAGATGGAGGTGGTGGGGCCAGGATGGAGGTGTAGGGCCAGGATGGAGGTGGTGGGGCCAGGATGGAGGTGTGGGGCCAGGATGGAGGTGGTGGGGCCAGGATGCAGATGTTGGGCCAGGATGGAGGTGGTGGGGCCAGGATGGAGGTGGTGGGGCCAGGATGGAGGTGTGGGGCCAGGATGGAGGTGGTGGGGCCAGGATGGAGGTGTGGGGCCAGGATGGAGGTGGTGGGGCCAGGATGGAGGTGTGGGGCCAGGACGGAGGTGTAGGGCCAGGATGGAGGTGGTGGGGCAAGGATGGAGGTGTGGGGCCAGGATGGAGGTGTGGGGAGATGGAGGTGTGGGGCCAGGATGGAGGTGTAGGGCCAGGATGGAGGTGTAGGGCCAGGATGGAGGTGGTGGGGCCAGGATGGAGGTGTAGGGCCAGGACGGAGGTGGTGGGGCCAGGATGGAGGTGTAGGGCCAGGATGGAGGTGGTGGGGCCAGGATGGAGGTGGTGGGGCCAGGATGGAGGTGTAGGGCCAGGATGGAGGTGGTGGGGCCAAGATGGAGGTGTGGGGCCAGGATGGAGGTGGTGGGGCCAGGATGGAGGTGGTGGGGCCAGGATGGAGGTGTGGGGCCAGGATGGAGGTGGTGGGGCCAGGATGGAGGTGGTGGGGCCAGGATGGAGGTGGTGGGGCCAGGATGGAGGTGTGGGGCCAGGATGGAGGTGGTGGGGCCAGGATGGAGGTGTGGGTAGATGGAAGTGTTGGGGCCAGGATGGAGGTGTGGGGCCAGGATGGAGGTGTGGGGAGATGGAGGTGGTGGGGCCAGGATGGAGGTGTAGGGCCAGGATGGAGGTGGTGGGGCAAGGATGGAGATGTGGGGCCAGGATGGAGGTGGTGGGGCCAGGATGCAGGTGTTGGGCCAGGATGGAGGTGGTGGGGCCAGGATGGAGGTGGTGGGGCCAGGATGGAGGTGTGAGGCCAGGATGGAGGTGGTGGGGCCAGGATGGAGGTGTGGGGCCAGGATGGAGGTGGTGGGGCCAGGATGGAGGTGTGGGGCCAGGACGGAGGTGTAGGGCCAGGATGGAGGTGGTGGGGCAAGGATGGAGGTGTGGGGCCAGGATGGAGGTGTGGGGAGATGGAGGTGTGGGGCCAGGATGGAGGTGTAGGGCCAGGATGGAGGTGGTGGGGCCAGGATGGAGGTGGTGGGGCCAGGATGGAGGTGGTGGGGCCAGGATGGAGGTGGTGGGGCCAGGATGGAGGTGTGGGGCCAGGATGGAGGTGGTGGGGCCAGGATGGAGGTGTAGGGCCAGGATGGAGGTGGTGGGGCCAGGATGGAGGTGTAGGGCCAGGACGGAGGTGGTGGGGCCAGGATGGAGGTGTAGGGCCAGGATGGAGGTGGTGGGGCCAGGATGGAGGTGGTGGGGCCAGGATGGAGGTGTAGGGCCAGGATGGAGGTGGTGGGGCTAAGATGGAGGTGTGGGGCCAGGATGGAGGTGTGGGAGATGAAGGTGTGGGGCCAGGATGGAGGTGTGGGGAGATGGAGGTGTGGGGAGATGGAGGTGTAGGGCCAGGATGGAGGTGTGGGGAGATGGAGGTGTGGGAGATGAAGGTGTGGGGCCAGGATGGAGGTATGGGGAGATGGAGGTGTGGGGAGATGGAGGTGTAGGGCCAGGATGGAAGTGTGGGGCCAGGATGGAGGTGTAGGGGCCAGGATGGAGGTGTAGGGGCCAGGATGGAGGTGTGGGGAGATGGAGGTGTTGGGGCCAGGATGGAGGTGTGGGGCCAGGATGGAGGTGTGGGGCCAGAATGGAGGTGTGGGGAGATGGAGGTGTTGGGGCCAGGATGGAGGCATGGGAAGATGGAGGTGTTGGGGCCAGGATGGAGTTGTGGGGAGATGGAGGTGTTGTGGTCAGGATGGAGTTGTGGGGAGATGGAGGTGTGGGGCCAGGATGGAGGTGTGGGGAGATGGAGGTGTTGGGGCCAGGATGGAAGCGTGGGGAGATGGAGGTGTTGGGGTCAGGATGGAGGTGTGGGGAGATGGAGGTGTGGGTAGATGGAGGTGTAAGGCCAGGATGAAGGTGTGGGGAGATGGAGGTGTTTGGGCCAGGATGGAGGTGTGGGGCCAGGATGGAGGTGTGGGGCCAGGATGGAGGTGTAGGGAGATGGAGGTGTTTGGGCCAGGATGGAGGTGTGGGGCCAGGATGGAGGTGTAGGGAGATGGAGGTGTTTGGGCCAGGATAGATGTGTGGGGCCAGGATGGAGGTGGTGGGGCCAGGATGGAGGTGTGGGGAGATGGAGGTGTGGGAGATGAAGGTGTGGGGCCAGGATGGAGGTGTGGGGAGATGGAGGTGTGGGGAGATGGAGGTGTAGGGCCAGGATGGAAGTGTGGGGCCAGGATGGAGGTGTAGGGGCCAGGATGGAGGTGTAGGGGCCAGGATGGAGGTGTGGGGAGATGGAGGTGTGGGGAGATGGAGGTGTTGGGGCCAGGATGGAGGTGTGGGGCCAGGATGGAGGTGTGGGGCCAGAATGGAGGTGTGGGGAGATGGAGGTGTTGGGGCCAGGATGGAGGCATGGGAAGATGGAGGTGTTGGGGCCAGGATGGAGTTGTGGGGAGATGGAGGTGTTGTGGTCAGGATGGAGTTGTGGGGAGATGGAGGTGTGGGGCCAGGATGGAGGTGTGGGGAGATGGAGGTGTTGGGGCCAGGATGGAAGCGTGGGGAGATGGAGGTGTTGGGGTCAGGATGGAGGTGTGGGGAGATGGAGGTGTGGGTAGATGGAGGTGTAAGGCCAGGATGAAGGTGTGGGGAGATGGAGGTGTTTGGGCCAGGATGGAGGTGTGGGGCCAGGATGGAGGTGTGGGGCCAGGATGGAGGTGTAGGGAGATGGAGGTGTTTGGGCCAGGATGGAGGTGTGGGGCCAGGATGGAGGTGTGGGGAGATATCTATTAAACTATTGTGATCTATTGTGTTACCCAGAACCATTGAGCTCCCCATATCTACAGTACTGTTACCCAGAACCATTGAGCTCCCCATATCTACAGTACTGTTACCCAGAACCATTGAGCTCCCCATATCTACAGTACTGTTACCCAGAACCATTGAGCTCCCCATATCTACAGTATTGTTACCCAGAACCATTGAGCTCCCCATATCTACAGTACTGTTACCCAGAACCATTGAGCTCCCCATATCTACAGTACTGTTACCCAGAACCATTGAGCTCCCCATATCTACAGTACTGTTACCCAGAACCATTGAGCTCCCCATATCCACAGTACTGTTACCCAGAACCATTGAGCTCCCCATATCTACAGTACTGTTACCCAGAACCATTGAGCTCCCCATATCCACAGTACTGTTACCCAGAACCATTGAGCTCCCCATATCTACAGTACTGTTACCCAGAACCATTGAGCTCCCCATATCTACAGTACTGTTACCCAGAACCACTGAGCTCCCCATATCTACAGTACTGTTACCCAGAACCACTGAGCTCCCCATATCTACAGTACTGTTACCCAGAACCACTCAGCTCCCCATATCCACAGTACTGTTACCCAGGACAGGATAAAAGCAGGCTTATTATGGGGTTGTCCACAGACACAGTCTCCCATTGTCATTCTGCACCACAGTAATCTGCTCTGGTAAAGATTACCAGCAGCCACCAGGGGCCCCGGTCTGATCTGCAATCTGGAGCTGCAATCCGGATTCTCAGCCGCTGTGACCTCTGGATTGCACATGGACTGGGACAAAAAACCTTTGTTTGTGAAGGAGTGGTGTTTGTGTGTCTGTGTGAGTGTGTGACCGTTAGCTCAACACACACCCCTGAATTAGCAGACTGTCTCTCCTGTTTAATTGCGGTGAATTGGGCTTGGCGGGAGTCCGGCCCAGTGCTTAGTCTAAGCCGATTGTCGGTGGCCCACTGTGTTTTGATAGAGGGGTAGAGGAGAGGGTACAGTCCCTATGGCAGATGGTGCTACCGTGGAGGGGGGTGGATAGGGTAGAGAGAGAGGGAGGGTGGATAGGGTAGCGAGAGTGGGTGGGTGGATAGAGTAGGAGAGGAGAGGAGAGGAGAGGAGAGGAGAGGAGAGGAGAGGAGAGGGAGATGGAGATGGAGATGAGATGAGATGAGATGAGATGAGATGAGATGAGATGAGAGGAGAGGAGAGGAGAGGAGAGGAGAGGAGAGGAGAGGAGAGGAGAGGAGAGGAGAGGGAGATGGAGATGGAGAGGAGAGGAGAGGAGAGGAGAGGAGAGGAGAGGAGAGGAGAGGAGAACACAGTTAGACAGATATTACCATATTCAGCCCAGGCATTACTGTCCAAAGAACAGACTAAATGAGAGGTTGATTTTATTTTCCTGTAACAGCACCAAACAAGGTCGCCCTGCAGCTATCCTGTCTTCTGGAAGTCTTCTGTCTGCCACTGGAAAAACTTCAGTTCAGGGAGGAAATCGCTTTACCCTGAGAGCTACTGTAGGGGAACAACTCAGACTGTACCCTGAGAGCTACTGTAGGGGAACAACTCAGACTGTACCCTGAGAGCTACTGTAGGGGGACAACTCAGATGGTACCCTGAGAGCTACTGTAGGGGGACAACTCAGACTGTACCCTGAGAGCTACTGTAGGGGGACAACTCAGACTTTACCCTGAGAGCTACTGTAGGGGGACAACTCAGACTGTACCCTGAGAGCTACTGTAGGGGGACAACTCAGACTGTACCCTGAGAGCTACTGTAGGGGGACAACTCAGACTTTACCCTGAGAGCTACTGTAGGGGGACAACTCAGACTTTACCCTGAGAGCTACTGTAGGGGGACAACTCAGACTGTACCCTGAGAGCTACTGTAGGGGGACAACTCAGACTTTACCCTGAGAGCTACTGTAGGGGGACAACTCAGACTGTACCCTGAGAGCTACTGTAGGGGGACAACTCAGACTGTACCCTGAGAGCTACTGTAGGGGGACAACTCAGACTGTACCCTGAGAGCTACTGTAGGGGGACAACTCAGATGGTACCCTGAGAGCTACTGTAGGGGGACAACTCAGACTGTACCCTGAGAGCTACTGTAGGGGAACAACTCAGACTGTACCCTGAGAGCTACTGTAGGGGGACAACTCGGACTGTACCCTGAGAGCTACTGTAGGGGAACAACTCAGACTGTACCCTGAGAGCTACTGTAGGGGGACAACTCAGATGGTACCCTGAGAGCTACTGTAGGGGGACAACTCAGACTGTACCCTGAGAGCTACTGTAGGGGGACAACTCAGACTTTACCCTGAGAGCTACTGTAGGGGGACAACTCAGACTGTGTCCCAAATGGCACCCTATTGGCCCATGTCAACATTAGTTCACTATATAGGAAAGAGGGTGCCATTTGGGACAAACCACAGTGTTAGCATGCTAGCCAGCCATCCTGCTGACTGTTCTGGTCTGGGGCCTATGAAGTATGAGGGCCTCAAGTGCCTCTGGTCCCTGAAGCTGACCAACCGTGTGGCATGCCTGCTGAGGCATGTTGGGTTTAGATAGGGACACTCAGACAATGCATCTATCTAGGGTAGGGTTGAACCATTCCAGTTTTTCCAGAAATCCCTGGTTGAAGATTCCAGATTTCCTGCTTATTCCCTCTTGATTCTAGAAGTCTTCCAAATCAGGATTTAGGAAAACAAACGTGACATTTTGAGAAATTTACCAGAATTTTGCAGCTCTAGTCTAGGTGTACTAAAGTAATACAGAGATATAAATCTACTTCAACAGAACCATGTTTATATTATGTAATAAACTAGTTCTTATTCAGGGTTAGGTTACATTGTTATCGATAGGTTACGTTGTTATTGATAGGTTACATTGTTATCGATAGGTTACATTGTTATCGATAGGTTACATTGTTATTGATAGGTTACATTGTTATCGATAGGTTACATTGTTATTGATAGGTTATGTTGTTATTGATAGGTTACATTGTTAATGATAGGTTACATTGTTATTGATAGGTTACGTTGTTATTGATAGGTTATGTTGTTATCGATAGGTTACATTGTTATTGATAGGTTATGTTGTTATTGATAGGTTACATTGTTATCGATAGGTTACATTGTTATTGATAGGTTATGTTGTTATTGATAGGTTACATTGTTAATGATAGGTTACATTGTTATTGATAGGTTATGTTGTTATTGATAGGTTACATTGTTATCGATAGGTTACGTTGTTATTGATAGGTTATGTTGTTATCGATAGGTTACGTTGTTATTGATAGGTTACATTGTTATCGATAGGTTACGTTGTTATCGATAGGTTACATTGTTATCGATAGGTTACATTGTTATTGATAGGTTATGTTGTTATTGATAGGTTACATTGTTAATGATAGGTTATGTTGTTATTGATAGGTTATGTTGTTATTGATAGGTTACATTGTTATCGATAGGTTACATTGTTATTGATAGGTTACATTGTTATTGATAGGTTATGTTGTTATTGATAGGTTACATTGTTAATGATAGGTTACATTGTTATTGATAGGTTACATTGTTATTGATAGGTTATGTTGTTATTGATAGGTTACGTTGTTATTGATAGGTTACATTGTTATCGATAGGTTACGTTGTTATTGATAGGTTATGTTATTGATAGGTTACATTGTTATTGATAGGTTATGTTGTTATTGATAGGTTACATTGTTAATGATAGGTTACATTGTTATTGATAGGTTACATTGTTATTGATAGGTTATGTTGTTAATGATAGGTTACATTGTTGTTTTTATGCACCTTGGCTGTTTTTCAGTAGCTTGTAAAAACCTTATCTTGTGAGATTAGTCACACTGTGTCTATTATGGAGTGTGGTACCACAAGGTACAGTAAGAACTAGCATACTGTGTGGGGTGAGGTAAGGTAAGGTGAGGTAAGGTAAGGTGAGGTAAGGTAAGGTGAGGCAAGGTAAGGTGAGGTAAGGTAAGAAGAGACTGGCTTTCAAGACGCTTTCGAGCCCTTATTCATTTTAAACAGCTCGTCTATTGTGTTAGTATAAAGCTCTGGAAGTCATCTATTGTCCCAACTGCTGCTTGAAATCCCCCCAGCGACCTTCCACATGTCTTCCCTATGGCAATGGAAACTAGTTCAAGCATGTTTTTTTTATTTTTTACATTTTTTTTATGGCATGAAATCTAATTTAAAGCAAACCAATTTGTCAGACGTCTGAATTGAATAACAACGTTTACCAGAAGCCCATCTGTTCACAAGAGAGACAGAGTGTTGCGTTGACAGAATACATCTTGTTTATTTCCCCTTCAAACTATGGGAGGATGAATTCATGTTTTAACCAAATGGGATTAAAGGCTTTGCTACAATATAATTGTAAGCTTCCCATCGTTTTTGGTTGGAGTGACACCGGAACGACACACAGTAATGCTTTTGAAAATATACATTCACAGAATGTCAAAATGAATGCTTCAGAGAACACAATCCCGAAGAAAAAAAAAATGTACTGTACTAGCCCTCTAGTTAAAGAAACCATGTCAGAAACCACAACAAGCATTGGTTAGGGATCGCTGGAAATGCATGTGGGCTGCTGAAGATACAGGAAGAGAGACATGGTTTGACACATTTTACTGGATAGCATAGTTTATGACCATGTTGCTGTCTGTTAGATAATGTAGTTTATGGCCATGTTGCTGTCTGTCAGATAATGTAGTTTATGGCCATATTGTTGTCTGTTAGATAATGTAGTTTATGACTATGTTGCTGTCTGTCAGATAATGTAGTTTATGCCCATATTGTTGTCTGTTAGATAATGTAGTTTATGACCATGTTGCTGTCTGTTAGATAATGTAGTTTATGGCCATGTTGCTGTCTGTTAGATAATGTAGTTTATGGCCATGTTGCTGTCTGTTAGATAATGTAGTTTATGACCATGTTGCTGTCTGTTAGATAATGTAGTTTATGGCCATGTTGCTGTCTGTTAGATAATGTAGTTTATGACCATGTTGCTGTCTGTTAGATAATGTAGTTTATGGCCATGTTGCTGTCTGTTAGATAATGTAGTTTATGACCATGTTGCTGTCTGTTAGATCATGTAGTTTATGACTATGTTGCTGTCTGTTAGATAATGTAGTTTATGCCCATATTGTTGTCTGTTAGATAATGTAGTTTGTGACCATATTGTTGTCTGCTGGATAATGTAGTTTATGGCCATGTTGCTGTCTGTTAGATAATGTAGTTTATGGCCATATTGCTGTCTGCTGAATAATGTAGTTTATAGCCATATTGCTGTGACATTGTCTGGCTGGAGGGTTATGGGCTGTAGGGTGTCTGGCTGTAGGGTTATGGGCCGTGACATTGTCTGGCTGTAGGGTTATGGGCCGTGACATTGTCTGGCTGTAGGGTTATGGGCCGTGACATTGTCTGGCTGGGGTTATGGGCCGTGACATTGTCTGGCTGGAGGGTTATGGGCCGTGACATTGTCTGGCTGGAGGGTTATGGGCCGTGACATTGTCTGGCTGGAGGGTTATGGGCCGTGACATTGTCTGGCTGTAGGGTTATGGGCCGTGACATTGTCTGGCTGGAGGGTTATGGGCCGTGACATTGTCTGGCTGGAGGGTTATGGGCCCTGACATTGTCTGGCTGGAGGGTTATGGGCCGTGACATTGTCTGGCTGTAGGGTTATGGGCCGTGACATTGTCTGGCTGGAGGGTTATGGGCCGTGACATTGTCTGGCTGGAGGGTTATGGGCCCTGACATTGTCTGGCTGGAGGGTTATTCGATGCGTTTCTCTGGGCGTTTCTCTGGGCTAAAGTAGTAAAGGCCAAATTCAATATTTTATAAAAAGAATGGTCCAAAGGACATCCAGCGAATTTGACACAACTGTGGGAAGAGTTGATTCAAAATTTCGACACCTTGTAGAGTCCATGCCCTGACGAATTGAGGCTGGGGCGGTGGGGGGGGGGGGGGTGCAACTCAATAGTATACACAGTGTACACAATCCATGTCTCAAAAAAATCCTTCTTTATTAACCTGTCTCCTCCCCTTCATCTACACTGATTGAAGTGGATTTAACAAGTGACATCAATAAGGGATCATAGATCTCACCTGGATTCACCTGGTCGGTTTATGTCAGGTTCTTAATGTTTTGTATATTCAATGTAGATGGTTTATTATCCTTGGAAAAGCTGATGATGCTCCAGATTTTACAGATTGGCTAGTTATTGGGTAAAGGCTAGGTAGGTAGCCCTGAGGTAGGTAGCCATGAGGTAGGTAGCCCTGAGGTAGGTAGCCCTGAGGTAGGTAGCCCTGAGGTAGGTAGCCCTGAGGTAGGTAGCCCTGAGGTAGGTAGCCCTGAGGTAGGTAGCCCTGAGGGCCAATCCGGTATTCCAAAAACAACAAAGTAGTCCTTCCGCCACAAACGGATGTACCAATTCCCAGATTGCCACTATGATGCTTTTCTAGAAGAAAATCACCCTGGAAGATGGCAGGAAGTAATTATAGCAGTAGACTGTCTCACACATAGCAATATTCTGTCTCACACGTTCCACTTCACCCTGAGGCCATGATATGGCTTCGACACAGAGTCAGCTCTACGAGGGATGTGTGATAGAATGATCAGGAAGAGATGTAGCTGTAGGGAAGCTAGTTTAGCGTCACTAGCTACCGCCTTCCCATCCTGACACCCAAAGTTTTCCCTGGTCCAGAAATGGACCGCACGGTCAGCAACATCCCAATGACCAGTGCTGTTCTGCCCCAGAGATTGATTAACACAGGGGTACACTGGTAGCTCTGGTCCCGGGCGTTATGTGCGTCTTGCTGATCCAGCATCAGCATCAGCAAGCCTCACTTAACGCCTTGGACAAGAGCTAGTGTATTGATATAACACTGAGTTCATGTTAGCGTCAGTGAGTTTATTAGCGTTAGCCTCAGCATTGATATAACACTGAGTTTCTTCATGTTAGCGTCAGTGAGATTATTAGCGTTAGCCTCAGCGTTGATATAACACTGAGTTTCTTCATGTTAGCGTCAGTGAGTTTATTAGCGTTAGCCTCAGCGTTGATATAACACTGAGTTTCTTCATGTTAGCGTCAGTGATTTTATTAGCGTTAGCCTCAGCGTTGATATAACACGGAGTTTCTTCATGTTAGCGTCAGTGAGTTCATTAGTGGTAGCAGCAGAGGTGTCATCAGCCCCGGTTCTCCTATGAACCAGTGTCCATTATTCAGTGAATTAACACCATCTCTGCTACACAGCTGCAGTTATTATCAGCAAGCAGAGTTTTCTCTCTCTCTCTCTCTCTCTCTCTCTCTCTCTCTCTCTCTCTCTCTCTCTCTCTCTCTCTCTCTCTCTCTCTCTCTCTGCCTCTCTCTCTCTCTCTCTCTCTGTGTCTCTCTTTCTCTCTCTCTCTCTCTCTCTCTCTCTATCTGCCTCTCTCTCTCTCTCTCTCTCTCTCTCTCTCTCTGCCTCTCTCTCTCTCTCTCTCTCTCTGTGTCTCTCTTTCTCTCTCTCTCTCTCTCTCTCTCTCTCTATCTGCCTCTCTCTCTCTCTCTCTCTCTCTCTCTCTGTCTCTCTCACAGTGACATGATTAGAATAGTTGGTTGGTTATTAAAGCCGTTCACAGTTAAGATAGATAACTATTCCAACGATTTGCAGTTTACATCGGTGTTCTGATGACTCAATCCTGAAGGCATATCCATGACCATACAACACGCCTAGAACATTTAACAACAACAACAACAACAACAACAACAACAAAGGGGTTGTTCGGCTGTCCACATGAGGTTAACCCTTTTGTTTCCAGGAAGACATTTTTGGGGTTCCAGGTAGAACCCTTTGTGGAGAAGGTTCTACCTGGAACCCAAAATAGTTCTACCTGGAACCCAAAAGGGTTTCTACCTGGAACCCAAAATAGTTCTACCTGGAACCCAAAAGAGTTCTACCTGGAACCCAAAAGAGTTTTACCTGGAACCCAAAAGAGTTCTACCTGGAACCCAAAAGAGTTCTAACTGGAACCCAAAAGAGTTCTACCTGGAACCCAAAAGAGTTCTACCTGGAACCCAAAAGAGTTCTAACTGGAACCCAAAAGAGTTTAACCTGGAACCCAAAATATGTCTTTGTGTTTTGTATACTCAGTGTATGTTTCTGTAGTATTGGGAAAGCATGTGAGAGTGAACAGTCTGATGTTGCTTAGCGATACACCGGGCTAAAAACTGAAATCTCTGTTACTGTCAGACACGTAAACCTCTCTTCGGCTTTGCTCTATGAGAGAAAGAGCTTGCTGTGTTTTTAGCTTGAAGAGTGGTCTTGATTGCCAGTCATTTACTCTTGCCCAGATTATACAACCCCACCCCCCCCCCCACCCCCCCAACAAGTAACAGGAAAACAGTTCAATTCTGTGTCTTTGTGCTCTTTTCCAACTCCATTGCTCATGGTGAAGCTAAACATGAATAGTTGGCACGACAGCACCAACAGAGCGGCCCTCAAGGCTAGTTTATAAAAGACTAAATAAAATACAAAAAGTCCACTGGACGACGCTAAGAAGGCATTGTGAAGCTGTAATCACAAACACACTGGGAATATTGAATGCGTCCCAAATGGCACCCTATTTCCTATATAGTGCACTACTTTTAACCCAAAATGGCACCCTATTCCCTATATAGTGCACTACTTTTAACCCAAAATGGCACCCTATTCCCTATATAGTGCACTACTTTTAACCCAAAATGGCACCCTATTCCCTATATAGTGCACTACTTTTAACCCAAAATGGCACCCTATTCCCTATATAGTGCACTACTTTTAACCCAAAATGGCACCCTATTCCCTATATAGTGCACTACTTTTAACCCAAAATGGCACCCTATTCCCTATATAGTACACTACTCTTGGCCAGAGTCCTACGGGTGCCTTTTCGGATACAGCCATTGTGAAACACTAAACCAGTGCCACGGTTAAGAGGTTGTATTCCCTTTTCTCATTGTTCTCATCCATCAGCCGGACCATCATTCATTTATACCAAATCCCTTCCTTACTCAGTCCAAGGGGGAAAAACAGCCTGGTTCTGTATCTATCACAGCATTGTACTCGAGGCAGAGGTGCCAGATCCGGAGACCAGGGACTTTCTTTCTGTGAAAAGCAGAAGAGCGTTTCCAAATGGCAAAGATTAGGATCTCATGACCACATCCTGGCACTTTGTCTCGGCTGCACCCCAGCTGGTTCTCCACAGGCTCCTTCACAATGGCTCCTGCCCAACCTGTGTGTGTGTGTATGTGTGTGTGTGTGTGTGTGTGTGTGTGTGTGTGTGTGTGTGTGTGTGTGTGTGTGTGTGTGTGTGTGTGTGTGTGTGTGTGTGTGTGTGTAGACACCACCTGGCTGTCAATCAGACCTCTGACTCCCGCCTTGCTCTGGGGCGCGGTAACTACGTGTCATGTCAGTCTACATAGAGCTGTCATTAACGTCAACAACGTGATGACATAACTCAATTAATGCATCACTTCCTTGGCGTGCTTAACTTCACATTCCCCGCTAAAACTGAGTCACACCCGATGATCACACATCCTTGGTAATACTTCTGCTGTTCTGTTCCATCGTCAACAACAACAACAACAAACAGCGATAATCCCAAAACAGGACCTATTTACCCGAGGACCTCACCTCATTGAACAAAGTGGCGTAGCTGGCACCTGCTGCTCTCTCTGAGGGGGAATCATCATCATCATCATCATCATCATTCTGTCTGCTCTGCTCTGTCAGCTCCACCCATTCTGTCTGCTCTGCTCTGTCAGCTCCATCCATTCTGTCTGCTCTGTCAGCTCCATCCAGTCTGTCTGCTCTGCTCTGCCAGCTCCATCCATTCTGTCTGCTCTGCCAGCTCCATCCATTCTGTCTGCTCTGCCAGCTACATCCACTGAGGGGCTGTATTAATGAGAGAGAGGGGAGTGTAGGAATGTCTATATTTTAAATAAATCACAAGAGGCACTGTTCAAGGGGAAGTTAGTTGCACAACTAATGAGAAGGCGCTGAGATATGCGTTGTAGACTACATCCCAATGGGCTCCCTATTCCCTTTATAGTGCACTACTTTTGACAATGGCCCATAAGGTTGGTCAAAAGTAGTGCACTATATAGGGAATAGGGTACCATTCTTGTCGGGGTCGTGATGAATAATAGTTGTTTATGGTATCAAAGCATTTTCCCTCATTGACAAGATGTGATTTTTCTCTCCTCTGAAATGTGTGTACTTTAACTAGGATGATGAACAAGATGTGATTTTTCTCTCATCTGAAATGTGTGTACTAACTAGGATGATGAACAAGATGTGATTTTTCTCTCATCTGAAATGTGTGTACTTTAACTAGGATGAAGAACAAGATGTGTTGGGTTGTTAATCCCATAAAAGGGGAAGACTAAGCTCTCATTCCTGGTTGGTTGGTGAAAGTTGGTTCTGTGCCCATATTTAGAGGTCCTGTTCAGGGCTCTGTGCCCATATTTAGAGGTCCTGTTCAGGGCTCTGTGCCCATATTTAGAGGTCCTGTTCAGGGTTCTGTGCCCATATTTAGAGGTCCTGTTCAGGGTTCTGTGCCCATATTTAGAGGTCCTGTTCAGGGCTCTGTGCCCATATTTAGAGGTCCTGTTGAGGGCTTAGTGAGTCATTGATTGTTATTTTTTTTAAATGTAGCTAGGCAAGTCAGTTAAGAACAAATTCTTATTTACAATGAAGGCCTACCCTGGCCAAACCCTCCCCTACCCGGATGATGCTGGGCCAATTGTGCACAGCCCTATGGGACCCCTGATCACGCCAGTTGTGATACAGCCCAGGATCGAACCCGGGCCTGTCGTGACGCCTCAAGCACTGCGTTGCTGTGCCTTAGACCGCTGTGCCAATCAGGATCGCAACTCAGGATTGTGTCTCAATAGTTATAATTTGCTTCATTTCTTGGTGTCCGTCCTTTCCTTCAGGATCACAGATCTACCTACACTTAACAGGTAAAAGAAACACGATGTCCACTTCATGCTAATATCAGTGGTTTAGGGTGGATTTTTCCTTTAAAACCTCTTAAGGATCTCTACAGGTCGGTGTCCCTCCCTCGGGACGGTTGAGCTAATGTGATTAGCATGAGGTGGTAAGTAACAAGAACATTTCCCAGGACATAGACATATCTGATATGGGCAGAAATATTAAATTATTATTAATCTAACTGCACTGTCCAATTTACAGTAGCTATTACAGTGAAATAATACAATACTATTGTTTGAGGAGAGTGCACAGTTATGAACTTGAAAAGCTTTTAGTAAACAAATTAGTCACATTTGGGCAGTCTTGATACAACATGTTGAACAGAAATGCAATGGTTCTTTGGATCAGTCTAAAACTTTGCTCATATACTGCTGCCATCTAGTGGTCAAAATCTAAATTGCACCTGGGCTGGAATAATACATTATGGCCTTTCTCTTGCAAGATGATGTTTTTTTTCTTTACATTATCTTTTACCAGATCTAATGTGTTATATTCTCCTACATTCATATCACATTTCCACAAACTGCAAAGTGTTTGCTTTCAAATGGTACCAGGAATATGCATATCCTTGCTTCAGGTCTTCAACTACAGGCAGTTAGATTTGGGGGAGGGAAAAATTGGGGGGAAAAGGGGGAGGATCCTTAATTAACTCACCTCATCTACCACCAGTGTGTCCGTCCACCATTTTAGAGTACAATTTACATTTTAATTCTCACCACACAATAGCTACCACACCTGTAATAACAATCATCAATATTTGACATTTAGCAGACGCTTTTATCCAAAGCAACTTACAGTGATGGCCGCATACATTTTACCTATGGGTGTCGTCAACGGGAATCAAACCCACGACTTTTGGCATTGCAAGCATCTGAAAACGGTGCACAGAAGGCATCTTTACATTCTCTGTGGGGGGGGGGGGGGGGGGGGGGGGGGTCATGCTGTCACTTCCTCCCATTCTCTCATGACTCCCCCCATCCGTTCTCAGCCTCTATAAGAGCTCCTCTGAATACCTTTTCACACCGCTCTCCTGGGGATGCATTGTCACAGAGGCTATTTTCATCTCCTCCCTCCCTCCACCTCCCTCCATCTCCCTCCCTCCACCTCCCTCCACCTCCCTCCACCTCCCTCCCATCTCCCTCCCTCCACCTCCCTCCCTCCGTCTCCCTCCCTCCACCTCCCTCCCTCCACCTCCCTCCGTCTCCCTCCCTCCACCTCCCTCCACCTCCCTCCATCTCCCTCCCTCCACCTCCCTCCGTCTCCCTCCCTCCACCTCCCTCCACCTCCCTCCATCTCCCTCCCTCCATCTCCCTCCCTCCACCTCCCTCCACCTCCCTCCCTCCACCTCCCTCCATCTCCCTCCCTCCACCTCCCTCCGTCTCCATCCACCTCCCTCTCTCCCTCCACCTCCCTCCCTCCACCTCCCTCCATCTCCCTCCCTCCACCTCCCTCCGTCTCCATCCACCTCCCACCCTCCACCTCCTCCATCTCCCTCCCTCCACCTCCCTCCGTCTCCCTCCCTCCCTCCCTCCACCTCCCTCCATCTCCTCCCTCCACCTCCCTCCGTCTCTATCCACCTCCCTCCCTCCACCTCCCTCCATCCACCTCCCTCCACCTCCCTCCATCTCCCTCCCTCCACCTCCCTCCATCTCTATCCACCTCCCTCCCTCCCTCCACCTCCCTCCACCTCCCTCCGTCTCCCTCCGTCTCCCTCCATCTCCCTCCATCTCCCTCCCTCCGTCTCCCTCCACCTCCCTCCAACTCCCCTCCACCTCCCTCCCTCCACCTCCCTCCACCTCCCTCCATCTCCCTCCCTCCATCTCCCTCCCTCCACCTCCCTCCACCTCCCTCCACCTCCCTCCCTCCACCCCTCCATCTCCCTCCCTCCACCTCCCTCCGTCTCCATCCACCTCCCTCTCTCCCTCACCTCCCTCCCTCCCTCCCTCCACCTCCCTCCACCTCCCTCCATCTCCCTCCCTCCACCTCCCTCCGTCTCCATCCACCTCCCACCCTCCACCTCCCTCCATCTCCCTCCCTCCACCTCCCTCCCTCCACCTCCCTCCTCTCCCCTCCCTCCACCTCCCTCCACCTCCCTCCATCTCCCTCCCTCCACCTTCCTCTCTCCCTCCCTCCACCTCCCTCCCTCCACCTCCCTCCGTCTCCCCCTCCACCTCCCTCCGCTCCCTCCCTCCACCTCCCTCCACCTCCCTCCATCTCCCTCCCTCCACCTCCCTCCGTCTCCCTCCCTCCACCTCCCTCCACCTCCCTCCTCTCCCCTCCCTCCACTCCCTCCCCCCACCCTCCCACCACCCTCCCTCCACCTCCCTCCATCTCCCTCCCTCCACCTCCCTCCGTCTCCATCCACCTCCCGCCACCTCCCTCGCTCCATCCACCTCCCTCTCTCCCTCCACCTCCCTCCTCCCTCCCTCCACTCCCCCTCCACCTCCCTCCGTCTCCATCCACCTCCCACCCTCCACCTCCCTCCATCTCCCTCCTCCACCTCCCTCCGTCTCCCTCCCTCCCTCCCTCCACCTCCCTCCATCTCCCTCCCTCCACCTCCCTCCGTCTCTATCCACCTCCCTCCCTCCACCTCCCTCCATCCACCTCCCTCCACCTCCCTCTATCTCCCTCCCTCCACCTCCCTCCATCTCTATCCACCTCCCTCCCTCCCTCCACCTCCCTCCACCTCCCTCCGTCTCCCTCCGTCTCCCTCCATCTCCCTCCATCTCCCTCCCTCCGTCTCCCTCCACCTCCCTCCAACTCCCTCCACCTCCCTCCCTCCACCTCCCTCCACCTCCCTCCATCTCCCTCCCTCCATCTCCCTCCCTCCACCTCCCTCCACCTCCCTCCCTCCACCTCCCTCCATCTCCCTCCCTCCACCTCCCTCCGTCTCCATCCACCTCCCTCTCTCCCTCCACCTCCCTCCCTCCCTCCCTCCCTCCACCTCCCTCCATCTCCCTCCCTCCACCTCCCTCCGTCTCCATCCACCTCCCACCCTCCACCTCCCTCCATCTCCCTCCCTCCACCTCCCTCCGTCTCCCTCCCTCCCTCCCTCCACCTCCCTCCATCTCCCTCCCTCCACCTCCCTCCGTCTCTATCCACCTCCCTCCCTCCACCTCCCTCCATCCACCTCCCTCCACCTCCCTCCATCTCCCTCCCTCCCTCCACCTCCCTCCACCTCCCTCCATCTCCCTCCGTCTCCCTCCGTCTCCCTCCACCTCCCTCCAACTCCCTCCACCTCCCTCCCTCTACCTCCCTCCACCTCCCTCCGTCTCCCTCCACCTCCCTCCCTCCACCTCCCTCCGTCTCCCTCCACCTCCCTCCGTCTCCCTCCGTCTCCCTCCACCTCCCTCCGTCTCCCTCCACCTCCCTCCACCTCCCTCCGTCTCCCTCCACCTCCCTCCCTCCCTCCACCTCCCTCCACCTCCCTCCGTCTCCCTCCACCTCCCTCCGTCTCCAACTGAATACTTTCAACCAAAATATGTCTTCCACATTTAACCCAACCCCTCTTCATCCACATGGATTGAAGTGGATTTAACAGGTGACCCCCATTGTAAAAGAGAGAACTTCGTCATCGCTTTTTTTGTTATACAGAAATATCAAAACATGTTGAAAAGCAGCTGTGTTGTTCAAATTACATGTAACCAGGTCCAGAATCCTGACCTACAGTTCAGAATTCCCACCTAGGGAAATAAATTCTACGAGAAGAGCCCTGTGGCTTCAGGCTATTTGGTGTAGAATAGTGGGAAATAGCAGGGGCCCGGTATCCAAGTAGGCTACATGTAGCTATGTTTGTGGAAAACATTTAAATCAGATGTAATATATTTACCTTGTTTAATATAGTCCATTTCTAACACCACTTTATAGTCTGTTTCTTTGTGTTGTTGGTCTTGGCTAGCTTAATGTTCTGCTTGGTAGCTAGCTAGCTAGCACACACATGGCTAAGGTTAGCGCCGTCATGAAAAGCAGCATGAGGTAAGCACTACAAGATTACTTTTTAGTGTCAACGCTCGGGAGCAGTCAACGTTGAAAAGTCATCTTCAGACATGTTGTACTTTTCTAAAATACAGTTTTGCAATTGACTAAAACAAGCCGACAACAATAACATTTTGTTTGAAAAAGGTTCTTGCTGTGAGCCAATAAACAAGGTAATCATGGGTTGTCTTCACCACAGGTGGGCAGGGCCCACAACGTTCTATTTAATACCGACTGGGACTATGTCAGGGCAAAGAAATGGATGACTAGGAGGGGAAGGTAGGAATCAGGCGCAGAGAGCAGAGGGTTCACGGAGAAATGCGCTTTATTCCGGCACAAAATGGGCATGCCCAAAACACAGACCAACCCAAAACACAGGGCGGAAAACACTGTCCAACCCAAAACACAGACCAACCCAAAACACAGACCAACCCAAAACACAGACCAACCCAAAACACTGACCAACCCAAAACACAGGGTGGAAATCACAGACCAACCCAAAACACTGGGCGGAAAACACTGACCAACCCAAAACACTGGGCCGAAAACACAGACCAACCCAAAACACAGACCAACCCAAAACACAGGGCGGAAATCACATACCAACCCAAAACACAGGGCGGAAAACACTGACCAACCCAAAACACAGGGCTGAAAACACTGACCAACCCAAAACACAGGGCGGAAAACACTGACCAACCCAAAACACAGGGGGGAAAACACTGACCAACCCAAAACACAGGGAGGAAAACACTGACCAACCCAAAACACAGACCAACCCAAAACACAGACCAACCCAAAACACTGACTAACCCAAAACACTGACTAACCCAAAACACAGACCAACCCAAAACACTGACCAACCCAAAACACAGACCAACCCAAAACACTGACCAACCCAAAACACAGGGCTGAAAACACTGACCAACCCAAAACACAGGGCGGAAAACACTGACCAACCCAAAACACAGGGAGGAAAACACTGACCAACCCAAAACACAGGGCCCAAAACACAGACCAACCCAAAACACAGGGTGGAAAACACTGACCAACCCAAAACACAGGGCTGAAAACACTGACCAACCCAAAACACAGGGCTGAAAACACTGACCAACCCAAAACACAGGGCGGAAAACACTGACCAACCCAAAACACAGACCAACCCAAAACACAGACCAACCCAAAACACAGGGCTGAAAACCTGCCTACGCGGAGCCCCACCGGGCCTTCACAACCGGACTGCCGACGTTATCTACCTGAAGGAGATCCGGCTGGCTCCTCTGTCGCGACGTTACCGGAACGCCCATCTGCGGCCCGCTAACCGTTAGCTGTCTTTCCGGCTGCTATCTGAATAGACAATCGGACAATTTATTTATTTGAATTATTATGTTTTCTTCTCGGGCCTCTATAACTATATCTATTGTTCTTATTTTTGTTGTTGTGTGATTTGGATTAATCCCCTCTACCACACGGAACCCCACTAATCTACTGACCGAACGCAAGAGGTGGCTAACAACAGACTCCATCCTATGCTAGCTTGCTACCGGTTGGCTTGGCTAGCTGTCTAAATCGCCGTGACCCTAAACCAACCTCTCCACTCACTGGACCCTTTTGATCACTCGACTAAGCATGCCTCTCCTTAATGTCAATATGTCTTGTCCATTGCTGTTCTGGTTAGTGTTTATTGGCTTATTTCACTGTAGAGCCTCTAGTCCTGCTCACTATACCTTATCCAACCTATTAGTTCCACCACCCACACATGCAATGACATCTCCTGGTTTCAATGATGTTTCTAGAGACAATATCTCTCTCTTCATCACTCAATACCTAGGTTTACCTCCACTGTATTCACATCCTACCTTACCTTTGTCTGTACATTATACCTTGATGCTATTTTATCGCCCCCAGAAACCTCCTTTTACTCTCTGTTCCAGACGTTCTAGACGACCAATTCTTATTGCTTTTAGTCGCACCCTTATTCTACTCCTCCTATGTTCCTCTGGCGATGTAGAGGTGAATCCAGGCCCTGCAGTGCCTAGCTCCACTCCTATTCCCCAGGCGCTCTCTTTTGACGACTTCTGTAACCGTAATAGCCTTGGTTTCATGCATGTTAACATTAGAAGCCTCCTCCCTAAGTTTGTTCTATTCACTGCTTTAGCACACTCTGCCAACCCGGATGTTCTAGCTGTGTCTGAATCCTGGCTTAGGAAGACCACCAAAAATTCAGACATTTTAATTCCAAACTACAACATTTTCAGACAAGATAGAACTGCCAAAGGGGGCGGTGTTGCAATTTACTGCAAAGATAGCCTGCAGAGTTCTGTCCTACTATCCAGGTCTGTACCCAAACAATTTGAACTTCTACTTTTAAAAATCCACCTTTCTAAAAACAAGTCTCTCACCGTTGCCGCCTGCTATAGACCACCCTCTGCCCCCAGCTGTGCTCTGGACACCATATGTGAACTGATTGCCCCCCATCTATCTTCAGAGCTCGTGCTGCTAGGCGACCTAAACTGGAACATGCTTAACACCCCAGCCATCCTACAATCTAAACTTGATGCCCTCAATCTCACACAAATTATCAATGAACCTACCAGGTACCTCCCCAAAGCCTTAAACACGGGCACCCTCATAGATATCATCCTAACCAACTTCCCCTCTAAATACACCTCTGCTGTCTTCAACCAAGATCTCAGCGATCACTGCCTCATTGCCTGCATCCGTAATGGGTCAGCGGTCAAACGACCTCCTCTCATCACTGTAAAACGCTCCCTGAAACACTTCAGCGAGCAGGCCTTTCTAATCGACCTGGCCGGGGTATCCTGGAAGGATATTGACCTCATCCCGTCAGTAGAGGATGCCTGGATATTTTTTTTAAATGCCTTCCTAACCATCTTAAATAAACATGCCCCATTCAAGAAATTTAGAACCAGGAACAGATATAGCCCTTGGTTCTCCCCAGACCTGACTGCCCTTAATCAACACAAAAACGTCCTATGGCGTTCTGCATTAGCATCGAACAGCCCCCGTGATATGCAGCTGTTCAGGGAAGCTAGAAACCATTATACACAGGCAGTTAGAAAAGCCAAGGCTAGCTTTTTCAAGCAGAAATTTGCTTCTTGCAACACTAACTCAAAAAAGTTCTGGGACACTGTAAAGTCCATGGAGAATAAGAACACCTCCTCCCAGCTGCCCACTGCACTGAAGATAGGAAACACTGTCACCACTGATAAATCCACCATAATTGAAAATTTCAATAAGCATTTTTCTACTGCTGGCCATGCTTTCCACCTGGCTACTCCTACCCCTGTCAACAGCACTGCACCCCCAACAGCAACTCGCCCAAGCCTTCCCCATTTCTCCTTCTCCCAAATCCATTCAGCTGATGTTCTGAAAGAGCTGCAAAATCTGGACCCCTACAAATCAGCCGGGCTAGACAATCTGGACCCTTTCTTTCTAAAATTATCTGCCGAAATTGTTGCCACCCCTATTACTAGCCTGTTCAACCTCTCTTTTGTGTCGTCTGAGATTCCCAAAGATTGGAAAGCAGCTGCGGTCATCCCCCTCTTCAAAGGGGGGGACACTCTTGACCCAAACTGCTACAGACCTATATCTATCCTACCATGCCTTTCTAAGGTCTTCGAAAGCCAAGTCAACAAACAGATTACCGACCATTTTGAATCTCACCATACCTTCTCTGCTATGCAATCTGGTTTCAGAGCTGGTCATGGGTGCACCTCAGCCACGCTCAAGGTCCTAAACGATATCTTAACCGCCATCGATAAGAAACATTACTGTGCAGCCGTATTCATTGATCTGGCCAAGGCTTTCGACTCTGTCAATCACCACATCCTCATCGGCAGACTCAACAGCCTTGGTTTCTCAAATGATTGCCTCGCCTGGTTCACCAACTACTTCTCTGATAGAGTTCAGTGTGTCAAATCTGAGGGTCTGTTGTCCGGACCTCTGGCAGTCTCTATGGGGGTGCCACAGGGTTCAATTCTTGGACCGACTCTCTTCTCTGTATACATCAATGAGGTCGCTCTTGCTGCTGGTGAGTCTCTGATCCACCTCTACGCAGACGACACCATTCTGTATACTTCCGGCCCTTCTTTGGACACTGTGTTAACAACCCTCCAGGCAAGCTTCAATGCCATACAACTCTCCTTCCGTGGCCTCCAACTGCTCTTAAATACAAGTAAAACTAAATGCATGCTCTTCAACCGATCACTACCTGCACCTACCCGCCTGTCCAACATCACTACTCTGGACGGCTCTGACTTAGAATACGTGGACAACTACAAATACTTAGGTGTCTGGTTAGACTGTAAACTCTCCTTCCAGACCCATATCAAACATCTCCAATCCAAAGTTAAATCTAGAATTGGCTTCCTATTTCGCAACAAAGCATCCTTCACTCATGCTGCCAAACATACCCTTGTAAAACTGACCATCCTACCAATCCTCGACTTTGGCGATGTAATTTACAAAATAGCCTCCAATACCCTACTCAACAAACTGGATGCAGTCTATCACAGTGCAATCCGTTTTGTCACCAAAGCCCCATACACTACCCACCATTGCGACCTGTACGCTCTCGTTGGCTGGCCCTCGCTTCATACTCGTCGCCAAACCCACTGGCTCCATGTCATCTACAAGACCCTGCTAGGTAAAGTCCCCCCTTATCTCAGCTCGCTGGTCACCATAGCATCTCCCACCTGTAGCACACGCTCCAGCAGGTATATCTCTCTAGTCACCCCCAAAACCAATTCTTTCTTTGGCCGCCTCTCTTTCCAGTTCTCTGCTGCCAATGACTGGAACGAACTACAAAAATCTCTGAAACTGGAAACACTTATCTCCCTCACTAGCTTTAAGCACCAACTGTCAGAGCAGCTCACAGATTACTGCACCTGTACATA
Source organism: Oncorhynchus mykiss (assembly GCF_057628025.1). Lineage (NCBI taxonomy): Eukaryota > Metazoa > Chordata > Actinopteri > Salmoniformes > Salmonidae > Oncorhynchus > Oncorhynchus mykiss. The sequence continues at coordinate 44,332,478 of NC_143048.1, forward strand.
GCCCACATATAATTTAGCCCTATCAACTACCTCTTTCCCAACTGTATTTCATTTATTTATTTATTTTGCTCCTTTGCACCCCATTATTTTTATTTCTACTTTGCACATTCTTCCATTGCAAAACTACCATTCCAGTGTTTTACTTGCTATATTGTAATTACCTTGCCACCAAGGCCTTTTTTTGCCTTTACCTCCCTTCTCACCTCATTTGCTCACATTGTATATAGACTTGTTTATACTTTATTATTGACTGTATGTTTGTTTTACTCCATGTGTAACTCTGTGTTGTTGTATCTGTCGAACTGCTTTGCTTTATCTTGGCCAGGTCGCAATTGTAAATGAGAACTTGTTCTCAACTTGCCTACCTGGTTAAATAAAGGTAAAATAAAAAAATAAATAAAAAAAAACACTGACCAACCCAAAACACAGGGCTGAAAACACTGGCCACAGGGCGGAAATCACATACCAACCCAAAACACAGGGCGGAAAACACTGACCAACCCAAAACACAGGGCTGAAAACACTGACCAACCCAAAACACAGGGCTGAAAACACTGGCCAACCCAAAACACAGGGCGGAAAACACTGACCAACCCAAAACACAGGGAGGAAAACACTGACCAACCCAAAACACAGGGCCCAAAACACAGACCAACCCAAAACACAGGGCGGAAATCACAGACCAACCCAAAACACAGGGCTGAAAACACTGACCAACCCAAAACACAGGGCAGAAAACACTGACCAACCCAAAACACTGACCAACTCAAAACACAGGGCGGAAAACACAGACCAACCCAAAACACAGACCAACCCAAAACACAGACCAACCCAAAACACAGACCAACCCAAAACACAGGGCGGAAAACACAGACCAACCCAAAACACAGGGCGGAAAACACAGACCAACCCAAAACACAGACCAACCCAAAACACAGACCAACCCAAAACACAGACCAACCCAAAACACAGGGCGGAAAACACAGACCAACCCAAAACACAGGGCGGAAAACACAGACCAACCCAAAACACAGACCAACCCAAAACACAGACCAACCCAAAACACAGACCAACCCAAAACACAGGGTGGAAAACACTGACCAACCCAAAACACAGGGCGGAAAACACAGACCAACCCAAAACACAGGGTGGAAAACACTGACCAACCCAAAACACAGACCAACCCAAAACACAGACCAACCCAAAACACAGGGAGGAAAATCAAATCAAATCAAATCAAATTTTATTTGTCACATACACATGGTTAGCAGATGTTAATGCGAGTGTAGCGAAATGCTTGTGCTTCTAGTTCCGACAATGCAGTAATAACCAACAAGTAATCTAACTAACAATTCCAAAACTACTGTCTTGTACACAGTGTAAGGGGATAAAGAATATGTAAAACAAAACACAGACCAACCCAAAACACAGGGCTGAAAACACTGACCAACCCAAAACACAGGGCTGAAAACACTGGCCACAGGGCGGAAATCACATACCAACCCAAAACACAGGGCGGAAAACACTGACCAACCCAAAACACAGGGCTGAAAACACTGACCAACCCAAAACACAGGGCTGAAAACACTGGCCAACCCAAAACACAGGGCGGAAAACACTGACCAACCCAAAACACAGGGCTGAAAACACTGACCAACCCAAAACACAGGGCTGAAAACACTGGCCAACCCAAAACACAGGGCGGAAAACACTGACCAACCCAAAACACAGGGCCCAAAACACAGACCAACCCAAAACACAGGGCGGAAATCACAGACCAACCCAAAACACAGGGCGGAAAACACTGACCAACCCAAAACACAGGGCAGAAAACACTGACCAACCCAAAACACTGACCAACTCAAAACACAGGGCGGAAAACACAGACCAACCCAAAACACAGACCAACCCAAAACACAGGGCGGAAAACACAGACCAACCCAAAACACAGGGCGGAAAACACAGACCAACCCAAAACACAGACCAACCCAAAACACAGACCAACCCAAAACACAGACCAACCCAAAACACAGGGTGGAAAACACTGACCAACCCAAAACACAGGGCGGAAAACACAGACCAACCCAAAACACAGGGTGGAAAACACTGACCAACCCAAAACACAGGGCGGAAAACACAGACCAACCCAAAACACAGACCAACCCAAAACACAGGGCGGAAAACACAGACCAACCCAAAACACAGGGCGGAAAACACAGACCAACCCAAAACACAGACCAACCCAAAACACAGACCAACCCAAAACACAGACCAACCCAAAACACAGGGTGGAAAACACTGACCAACCCAAAACACAGGGCGGAAAACACAGACCAACCCAAAACACAGGGCGGAAATCACAGACCAACCCAAAACACAGGGCGGAAAACACTGACCAACCCAAAACACAGGGCAGAAAACACTGACCAACCCAAAACACTGACCAACTCAAAACACAGGGCGGAAAACACAGACCAACCCAAAACACAGACCAACCCAAAACACAGGGCGGAAAACACAGACCAACCCAAAACACAGGGCGGAAAACACAGACCAACCCAAAACACAGACCAACCCAAAACACAGACCAACCCAAAACACAGACCAACCCAAAACACAGGGTGGAAAACACTGACCAACCCAAAACACAGGGCGGAAAACACAGACCAACCCAAAACACAGGGTGGAAAACACTGACCAACCCAAAACACAGACCAACCCAAAACACAGACCAACCCAAAACACAGGGAGGAAAAGCAAATCAAATCAAATCAAATTTTATTTGTCACATACACATGGTTAGCAGATGTTAATGCGATTGTAGCGAAATGCTTGTGCTTCTAGTTCCGACAATGCAGTAATAACCAACAAGTAATCTAACTAACAATTCCAAAACTACTGTCTTGTACACAGTGTAAGGGGATAAAGAATATGTACATAAGGATATATGAATGAGTGATGGTACAGAGGCAAGATACAGTAGATGGTATCGAGTACAGTATATACATATGAGATGAGTATGTAAACAAAGTGGCATAGTTAAAGTGGCTAGTGATACATGTATTACATAAGGATACAGTCGATGATATAGAGTACAGTATATACGTATGCATATGAGATGAATAATGTAGGGTAAGTAACATTATATAAGGTAGCATTGTTTAAAGTGGCTAGTGATATATTTACATCATTTCCCATCAATTCCCATTATTAAAGTGGCTGGAGTTGAGTCAGTGTCAGTGTGTTGGCAGCAGCCACTCAATGTTAGTGGTGGCTGTTTAACAGTCTGATGGCCTTGAGATAGAAGCTGTTTTTCAGTCTCTCGGTCCCAGCTTTGATGCACCTGTACTGACCTCGCCTTCTGGAAGATAGCGGGGTGAACAGGCAGTGGCTCGGGTGGTTGATGTCCTTGATGATCTTTATGGCCTTCCTGTGACATCGGGTGGTGTAGGTGTCCTGGAGGGCAGGTAGATTGCCCCGGTGATGCGTTGTGCAGACCTCACTACCCTCTGGAGAGCCTTACGGTTGAGGGCGGAGCAGTTGGCGTACCAGGCGGTGATACAGCCCGCCAGGATGCTCTCGATTGTGCTTCTGTAGAAGTTTGTGAGTGCTTTTGGTGACAAGCCGAATTTCTTCAGCCTCCTCAATGCTGTCTGTGTGAGTGGACCAATTCAGTTTGTCTGTGATGTGTATGCCGAGGAACTTAAAACTTGCTACCCTCTCCACTACTGTCCCGTCGATGTGGATAGGGGGGTGTTCCCTCTGCTGTTTCCTGAAGTCCACAATCATCTCCTTAGTTTTGTTGACGTTGAGTGTGTGGTTATACTGACCAACCCAAAACACAGGGCGGAAAACACTGACCAAACCAAAACACAGGGTAACACGGTCCGGAGCACAATAACACCTCCGATACAAGTGAGCCAACTTCGGCTTGAGTCGTGACACACGGCCACATTTATCCTTCTTTTTTTAAAGGGCTGTTCTATTTCTTTCTGTTTCTGTTACAAGAAGACGATAGACATTGATTGACTCCTCAAACCTGCTGCACCTTCTCAATTAATAAACATCTAATCGTAATGAAGTTGTTTTTTTGTTATTACCCTACGTATAGGGTTTCTTAAACTATGGGTTGGGACCCAAAGTGAGTCCTGGGCATGTGAGAGGTTGATCACGAGTTATGAGAATAAACCAAGACTCTTCCTAGATCTGGCCGCCCGGCCAAACTGAGCAATCGGGAGAGAAGGGCCTTGGTCAGGGAGGTGACCAATAACCAGATGGTCACTCTGACAGAGCTCTAGAGTTCCTCCGTGGAGATGGGAGAACCTTCTCTGCAGCATTCCACTAATCAGGCCTTTATGGTAGTGGCCAGACGGAAGCCACTCCTCAGTATAAGGCACATGACAGCCCGCTTGGTTTGCCAAAAGGCACCTAAACTCTCAGACCATGAGTAACAAGATTCTCTGTTCTGATGGAACCAAGATTGAACTCTTTGGCCTGAATGCCAAGCGTCACATCTGGAGGAAACCTGGTACCATCCCTACGGTGAAGCATGGTGGTGGCAGCATCATGCTATGGGGATGTTTTTCAGCGGCAGAGACTGGGAGACTAGTCAGGATCGAGGCAAAAATGAAGAGAGAAAAGTACAGAGAGATCCTTGATGAAAACCTGCTCCAGAGCACTCACTACCTCAGACTGGGGCGAACGTTCACCTTCCAACAGGACAACAACTCTAAGCACAAAGCCAAGACAACGCAAGAGTGGCTTTGGGACAAGTCTCTGAATGTCCTTGAGTGGCCCAGCCAGAGCCCGGACTTGAACCCGATCGAACATCTCTGGAGAGACCTGAAAATAGCTGTGCAGCAACGCTCCCCATCCAACCTGACAGAGCTTGAGAGGATCTGCAGAGAAGAATGGGAGAAACTCCCCAAATACAGATGTGCCAAGCTTGTAGCATCATACCCAAGAAGACTCGAGGCTGTAATCACTGCCAAAGGTGCTGTCACACCCTGATCTGTTTCACCTGTCTTGTGATTGTTTTGGGTTGGTCTGTGTTTTGGGTTGGTCTGTGTTTTGGGTTGGTCAGTGTTTTCCTCCCTGTGTTTTGGGTTGGTTGTGGTTTATATTTCCTTGTGTTTCCTGTCTCTCTGTGCCAGTTCGTCCTTTATGTTTTTCAAGTCAACCAGCGTTTTTTCCCATAATCCTGCGTCGATTCTCTTTTGCTAGTCCTCCCAGTTTTGACCCTTGCCTGTTTTCTGAACTCTGCACCCGCCTGCCTGACCATTCTGCCTGCCCCTGACCTCGAGCCTGTCTGCCACTCTGTACCTCCTGGACTCTGAACTGGTTTTGACCTTTTGACCTGTCCACGACCTTTCTCTTGCCTAACCCCCTTTTGGGATTGTTTAATAAATAAATTAATGAATATCAAGACTCAAACCATCTGCCTCCCGTGTCTGCATCTGGGTCTCCTTACAGGTGCTTCAACAAAGTACTGAGTAAGGATTCTGAATACTAATGTAAATGTCATAGTTTAGAATAAAGGCTGTAGAGTATCAAAATGTGGAAAAATTCAAGGGGTCTGATTACTTTCCGAATGCACTGTATAATAACATACTATTTCTTCTTACCTCGGGTTGTTGGAGGACGATTTGGCTCAAGGGAGGACGGTCAGTTTCTCATCTGGGTCTCAGGCAGAAAAAGCTTAAGAACCCCTGCTCAGGCCGCTCTAGTGAAATAAGAAGGGACAGTCCCTTTCTTTAAGCCACTTGTGTAATAACACAATTCCACTTGTACAATATCCTGTTGAAGAACACAAAAAATGCTCTCTTGCATTTTCTTTCTCTCTCTCTCTCCCTTTCTCTCTCTCTCTCTCTCTCTCTCTCTCCCTCTCTCCCTCTCTCCCTCTCTCTCTCTCCCTCTGTCTCTGTCTCTGTCTCTGTCTCTCCCTCTCCCTCTCTCTCTCTCTCCCTTTCTCTCTCTCTCTCTCTCTCTCTCTCTCTCTCTCTCTCTCCCCCCCTCTCTCTCAAAGAAAGTTAGATCTCCACTATGCACAGAGAAAGAGAAGTATGGGATGTGTGATGTTCTAGTGTATATTGAATGTTATAATGTTATAATGTTATGTGTATAAATGGACATAATGTGACTAGGTTCCAGTACTGATTACTGCTTGATCCTGCTCCTAGCAGGATCATTATTGGAGGTGGCAGAACTGTGCTGATAGCAGTTCCCAAAACAAAGAAGAAAACAACCTGCCAGAACGATGACTGCTGCTGGCATGACTGCCCACGCTTCGCTTTGTTGTGAGAGTCAGACTTACTGGTACTCTAAAAATAAAAGAATCCTGGACTGGAGGGGTTGGCATCAAACTGACAGGCCCCGAAAGACCTGTCCAGGGATACGTCCTAAATGGCATCCTATTCCCTATAAAAGTGCACTACTTTTGACCAAAGCCCCCCATAGGGAATAGGGTGCACTACTTTTGACCAAAGCTCCCCATAGGGAATAGGGTGCACTACTTTTGACCAAAGCCCCCCATAGGGAATAGGGTGCACTACTTTTGACCAAAGCCCCCCATAGGGAATAGGGTGCACTACTTTTGACCAAAGCCCCCCATAGGGAATAGGGTGCACTACTTTTGACCAAAGCCCTGCACTATATAGGGAATAGGGTGCCATTTGGGATGCAACCCTGGGGTGCATTCCTCAAAGAAGTACACAAAACTGATCTTTTGGAGGGAACAGGTAGTGTGCAGCAACATTCTCCTTAACACAAGTGTCCTATTCCGTGTCCTAGTCCCTATAATATAGTGCACTACTTTTTTTTACCAGGGCTCATAGAAATTAGTGTTGGTTTCTAGAAACAGTACTAGTAGCTTTCAGGACGAGGGTTTGCTTGTGAACACAGAATGACTGTACTCAGGTCAGTTAGTGGGGTAAATTGGGGTTTGCTTGTGAACACAGAATGACTGTACTCAGGTCACTTAGTGGGGTAAATTGGGGTTTGCTTTTGAACACAGAATGACTGTACTCAGGTCAGTTAGTGGGGTAAATTGGGGTTTGCTTTTGAACACAGAATGACTGTACTCAGGTCAGTTAGTGGGGTAAATTGGGGTTTGCTTGTGAACACAGAATGACTGTACTCAGGTCAGTTAGTGGGGTAAATTGGGGTTTCCTGGGGCTCTGTTCACAAACACATACAGACCCCACATGGCCCCAGGACAGCAACACAATTAGACACAACCAAATCAGAGAAAACTAAAACACAATTACTTGACACATTGGAAAGAATTAACAAAAAAACAGAGCAAACCAGAGCAAACCTATCTGGCCCAAAACAGAGGGTACACAGTGGCAAAATACCTGACCACTGTGACTGACCCAAACTTAAGAAAATCCTTGACTATGTACAGACTCCTTGAGCATAGCCTTGCTGTTAAGAGAGGCTACCATAGGCAGACCTGGCTCTCAAGAGAAGACAGGCTGTGTGCACACTGCCCACAGAATGAGGTGGAAACTGAGCTGCACTTCATGACCTCCTGCCAAATGTATGACCATATGAGTGACACACATTTCCCTCAGATTACACACATCCACAAAGAATTCGAAAACAAATCAAATTATGATAAACTCCCATATCTATTGGGTGAAATACCACAGTGTGCCGTCACAGCAGCAAGATGTGTGACCTGTTGCCACATGAAAAGGGCAACCAGTGAAGAGATATATAACCCATATTTATGTTTATTTATTTTCCACACCATTTTGCACACCATTAGAACACTGTATATAGCCATAATATGACATTTGAAATGTCTCTATTCCTTTGAAACTTGAGTGTAATGTTTACAGTTAATTTCTGATTATTTACTTAACTTTTGTTTATTATCGGTTTCACTTGCTTTGGCAATGAAAACATGTTTCCACAGGCCAACAACGCCCTTGGAATTGAATTGAATTGAACTGAAAGAGAGAGAGAGAGAGAGAGAGAGAGAATGAAAGAGAGAGAGAGAATGAGAGAGCGAGAGAGAGAGAGAATGAAAGAGAGAGAGAGAGAGAGAGAGAGAGAGAATGAAAGAGAGAGAGAGAGAGAGAATGAAAGAGAGAGAGAGAGAGAGAGAGAGAGAATGAAAGAGAGAGAGAGAGAGAGAGAGAGAGCGAGAGAGAGAGAGAGAGAAAGAGAGAGAGAGAATGAGAGAGAGAGAGAGATAATGAAAGAGGGAGAGATAATGAAAGAGAGAGAATGAAAGAGACAGAGAGAGAGACAGAGAGAGAAAGAGAGAGAGAGACACAGTTGAATTAAAACTCTCGATAAAACACCCAGGGGATGCCAGCAACTCTCCATCCGAGGAGGTTGGTGGCAGCACCTTATTTGAAGGACAGGCTCGGGGGTAATGGCTGGAGCGGAATCAGTGAAATGGCATTAAGGTTTTCTTGGTTTTCTTATGTGTGATGCCATTCCATTAGCGCCGTTCCGGACATTATTATGAGCCGTCCTCCCTTCAGCAGCCTCCACTGCTCTCCATCTACCATGTTCCAGACCCGCACAAAGTCAGCAGTCACATACATACAGCAGTATAACAGCATCTTTATTGGACTTTAGTGTTCTGTCTGTCTACTGTATTTATAGCCTCGTTTTTCAGATAGAGAGCAACAAAACCTCATGTACAACTGGAGACCCAAACCTGGCAAAACATCAAACAACTCGGTTGAGGTTTAGCCTGTAATATAGTGTGATTGATTACTCATTGAATTCACTTGATTAAAATGTCATAATATACTAAAACTCAAAATTATCTTAAATTATCTTGTGTGAATATGCAAATTAACATTATTTTTCCAGGAACATCTGTAGCCTATAATTAGACTGACAACGTTGTGGTTGTGGACTCAAATCATTTGATGAGTAAATCAATTATTACATTTGTATTTATCTAAATAAAATGTACTGTTATATTTATAATACTCCGATATTTTTGCAGTGAGCTGTCGCACCAATATTTCAAATGGAGTCCACTGTCTCTTTAAGAGCGTGGGTACATTCTAACCCCACCCTTCAAATCCTTTAACCAATCATCTACCATGACACATTATGAATCGTCTTCTGCGGGTGGTCCAATCGCAAACCGGCTTGCAATTGCAGGCCACCAAGGGCATATTCATTACATCCATTCTGTTGCAAAACGTTTCTAAAACGGAAGCAAATGGAAGGAAACGGGGCGGGACCTACCTGAGGTTATCCAATAGAAACTTTCGGTTTCGTAGCGAAACGCAACTGTTTGGACTAATGATTACACCAGACTCTAGTAAAGTAAGGGTGACGCGTTTGCAGCGATACAATTGAAAAGAAAGCAGTAACAAGTAATCTTGTGTGTCGGATCAGTGGAACAACAAGGGATCAAATTGAACGGATGGAATTTACGAGTAACGGTGTTCAACTATGAGATAAGCAGCTTGATCATCTCTCTCCCGCGCTGGATCCTCTACATTTAGGTGGGTGTTTTATATTTTATCAAAGGAAAGAAGATTGCGACAGTGGAGACATGTTCCTCTCTTTCTTCTCCCTTTGCTCTTCTCTTCCAGCATCAGCGCCGCTAACCGCGACTGTCTACTTAGTAGGCTACCAATCACTGCACATTCTGAGCAGAACTCATTTGGAAGTATTTTTTTTACAATGTCGTTTTTTTTTTTTTTTTTTAGCTCAGATCTATCTATAATTCGTCATTCTTTGACATGCGCTGACAGCTTTGCATCACTGTAGAAACGTTTTAGCACGTGCCGTCCGGTGTGTGAAGGCTGAACGTGTATCACGTCTTGGCATAACAATAAACATGATCTGTCAAGCCCATGTCAAATAGACAACTACGTTGATCGAGGGTTTTGTCTCCGTATTGGAAGTAACGTGTTTTTAACCAGAACATTTTACGTAGCCTATAAATAATGCGTGAATCTTCAAAACAATGGTAACTGTTGGTGTGTGCACAACTAAACAGCAAACATTGCTAATAATAATGATGATGATGATTTTGGGGGGGGGGGGGGCTCCACCTATGTATCTGTAGCGGAGGGTTGTGTAAACGGAACACTGACATAGGTTCCGCAGGTAAAATCACGTCGTTCGTTTTTTATTTTTTTTTACCTTGGATATGTCCACATCAGATGATATTGTGTATGTAGACTATTGATGTGTAATCCTTACTGGTCAGCATTGCACAGGATTTATGTTTCACGGAATTATGCAGACGTGATAATGTGTTAAACTGTTCCAAGGGATGCCTCCTACACTTGACCTTCAAGGCCTAAATGGAGCCTAATTGCTTAAGACCTATCTTTTTGAACCCCGGTAAGTAGTTCTACCTCTGCTGATTGCTGATCGCAAAACATCGGTCTGCAGTAACCATAACTGAAGGAATGGGCTTAACATCAATGCGTTTGTGTGTTTCCATTGCAGGACATTCCTACAGCTGTTGACAAAACTTCTCATTTCTCTGTGTCATGTTGAAAATAAATGTGGATGCCAGATATTTTGGTGTCCTCCAGTTCACTCTCTACTAGCAATAGCCCAAAGACCAAGAAGGGAGGATGATCGAATAGCTATTTGTGTGGTTATTATAGAATAAATATGATTCATATTACAACATGTTTTGAACCTGTGGTTGTTATAGCGATGGAAACTCTTGGTAGAAAGTGGTTGATTTATTTGTTTCATAGACTGAGTAGACTCTTTTTCTATGGTGTGTTTATTTATATTCTGGTGACATGGTACCCCACGCAGCCCGTACCCCACGCAGACGGTACCCCACGCAGACGGTACCCCACGCAGCCCGTACCCCACGCAGCCCGTACCCCACGCAGCCCGTACCCCACGCAGCCCGTACCCCACACTACTTTAGATCATTTGAATGTGTTTGTCAAAATACACTTGAATGGATTTCTGCCAATATGTAGCTAAATACCACAGAGATCCTCTTTACATGTAACCTTACAGTCCTATTGATCAAACAACCCATACAAAGGTAGGCTCTTTCCCTATATGCACATGATCAACAACTAATGCCAGAGCAATGTTAACTAAAATTGAAAGGAAGGATCATTTTTAGATAAACACTCTCAAACTTTTTCAGCTAGTTGGTCCATCAAAATGGGGCGGCTGGTAGCCTAGTGGTTAGAGCTATGGACTTGAAACTGAAAGGTTGCAAGATCGAATCCCCGAGCTGACAAGGTGAAAATCTGTTGTTCTGCCACTCAACAAGGCAGTTAACCCACTGTTTCCGATAGGCCGTCATTGAAAATAAGAATTTGTTCTTAACTGACTTGCCTAGTTAAATAAAGGTAAAATAAAAATTTGAGCTGTTAAACAATGGGGAATAGTATGCTCATCCTTCTGCAGCCTGCAGCTTGCAGCTTGCCTGCCAATGCATGCTTTGTCCCAATCAAGTACCCAAACTAACTGGCTAAAGTTGTCTCGCTTGCTAGCTAGCTGCACGACATAGCCAAAAGTATGTGGACACCTGCTCGTCGAACATCTCATTCCGAAAATCATGGGCATTAATATAGAGATGGTCCCCTCATTGCTAAAACAGCCTCCACTCTTCTGGGAAGGCTTTCCACTAGATGTTGGAACATTGCTGCTATAACAGCCTCCACTCTTCTGGGAAGGCTTTCCACTAGATGTTGGAACATTGCTGCTATAACAGCCTCCACTCTTCTGGGAAGGCTTTCCACTAGATGTTGGAACATTGCTGTGGGGAAACATTCTTCCATTCAGCCACAAGACCATTAGTGAGGTTGGGCACTGTCGTTTGGCGATTAGGCATGGCTTGCAGTCGGAGTTCCCAATTCGTCCCAAAGATTCCTACCATCTCATCTGTCACAGCTGCTGTCTGACTTATCATTGCTCGCTATCCCTATCCAGCATTCCTAAATTACAAGTGATGATTTTGTGTGTGTGTGTGTGTGTGTGTGTGTGGAGAGAAGAAGAGCGCGGAGCATCAATTCATTCATACATGCCAATGAACAGTATGTAGGCTGTGACTGGAAGCAGGGAGACGTGGGATGTTGCCGGTGCCTTGAAATAACTGTCTGGTTATGCCGGGTACGGCCTGCTGTCTGCCTGGTTGTCTAGTCTCTCTAAATTCAGCCCTAGGGTTATGTGGCGGGTAGGATTCTCTAAATTCAGCCCTAGGGTTATGTGGAGGGTAGGATTCTCTAAATTCAGCCCTAGGGTTATGTGGAGGGTAGGGTTCTCTAAATTCAGTCCTAGGGTTATGTGGAGGGTAGGATTCTCTAAATTCAGTCCTAGGGTTATGTGGAGGGTAGGGTTCTCTAAATTCAGCCCTAGGGTTATGTGGAGGGTAGGGTTCTCTAAATTCAGTCCTAGGGTTATGTGGAGGGTAGGGTTCTCTAAATTCAGTCCTAGGGTTATGTGTCCTAGGGTTATGTGTCCTAGGGTTATGTGTCCTAGGGTTATGTTTCCATCAGTACAAGTGATTGTGAAGTCCAGTCCTGCTGAGTTTGAGAAACATCTCATATATATCCACAGTTCCAAGTGTGTCTTGGATTTTGCGTTGGCTCAACAGTAACTACGGGTGAATTTGCAGCTTCCAACGTAGCTTAAAATTTCAACAACAAAAAAAGTCCTAAAGCCATTGACTGGAATTGTGCTGAAGTGACCATTAGCTAGAATCTGACCTAATATTTACAATAGGAAGGTCTCAAATGGCACGCTTTCCCCTATGGGTCTTAGTGCACTACTTTGACCATGTAGGGGATAGGGTGTAATTTGGGTGGTGCTCTTGTAACCGACGTGAAATGGCTAGCTAGTTAGCGGTGATGCGCGCTAATAGTGTTTCAGTCGGTGACGTCACTTGCTCTGAGACCTTGAAGTAGTGGTTCCTCTTGCTCTGCAAGGGACCGCGGCTTTTGTGGAGCGATGGGTAACGATGCTTCGTGGGTGACTGTTGTTGATGTGTGCAGAGGGTCCCTGGTTTGCGCCCGGGTCGGGGCGACGGGACGGACTAAAGCTATACTGTTACACTCTCACAGGATGTATTGTATGGCGTTACCAGTTGGGTCAAAGGTTCTACCTGATTAATCTAGGGATGCATCTCGAATGGCACCCTTTTCCCTTTATAGTGCACTACTTTTGACCAGGGCACAGGGAATAAAGTTGTGCTCTGTGTAGGGAATAAAGTTGTGCTCTGTGTAGGGAATAAAGTCAGTGTGTAGGCGTGGTCGAGGGGGTCGCGGCAGTGTGTAGGCGTGGTCGAGGGGGTCGCGGCAGTGTGTGGTCGAGGGGGTCGCGGCAGTGTGTAGGCACTCCCTTGTCTGTCATGGCAGGGCCTCAGTTTTGGAGCCTCCAACCTTATTCCACAGACAGATACATACACAAAGACTTCCTCCCTTGTTATTAAGTGTTGATGTGGTGGTCTGGTTTCAGCATGGGTCCATAGAGAATCCCCCCCCCCCCCCACCTTCACAGATCAATGAAAGAAAAGAAACTCCAAGAGCAGGATACAATATCTGTAACAGGAGTAAAGAGCCTGAATTAATTGAACACAAACACATTATTAATTTCAGCTCGGTACGCACAGCCAGGTGAAACGTGAAACCAATCTGCCTGCTGCTAAAGCTGGAAAAACAAGTTGTAATTCAGACCAGTGGCTTTAGGTATCCTGCCTTTTTATATTCCTCGAGGTTGGCGAATGGTTGGCGAATGGTTGGCGAATGGTTGGCGAATGGTTGGGGAATGATTGGGGAATGGTTGGGGAATGGTTGGCGAATGGTTGGGGAATGGTCCACTGTCTACTTTTCCAAATGGCATCCTATAACTTCATATGTAGTGCACTATTTTTAATCAGGAGTAGTGCCGGGGGCCGGGAGTAGTGCCGGGGGCCGGGAGTAGGGCCGGGAGTAGTGTTGGCCGTGTAGGGGGCCCGGAGTAGTGTCGGCCGTGTAGGGGGCCCGAAGTAGTGTCGGCCGTGTAGGGGGCCCGGAGTAGTGTCGGCCGTGTAGGGGGACCGGAGTAGTGTCGGCCGTGTAGGGGGCCGGGAGTAGGGCTGGGGGCCGGGAGTAGGGTCGGGGTGACTGGAGTAGTGTCGGGGAGTAGCGTCGGGGTGACGGGGGTAGCGTCGGGGAGTAGCGTCGGGGTGACGGGGGTAGCGTCGGGGAGTAGCGTCGGGGTGACGGGGGTAACGTCGGGGAGTAGCGTCGGGGTGACGGGGGTAGCGTCGTGGAGTAGCGTCGGGGTGACTGGAGTAGCGTCGTGGAGTAGCGTCGGGGAGTAGCGTCGGGGTGACTGGAGTAACGTCGGGGAGTAGCGTCGGGGTGACTGGAGTAGCGTCGGGGAGTAGCGTCGGGGTGACGGGGGTAGCGTCGTGGAGTAGCGTCGGGGTGACTGGAGTAGCGTCGGGGTGACGGGGGTAGCGTCGGGGAGTAGCGTCGGGGTGACGGGGGTAGCGTCGGGGAGTAGCGTCGGGGTGACGGGGGTAGCGTCGGGGAGTAGCGTCGGGGTGACGGGGGTAACGTCGGGGAGTAGCGTCGGGGTGACTGGAGTAGCGTCGGGGAGTAGCGTCGGGGAGTAGCGTCGGGGAGTAGCGTCGGGGTGACGGGGGTAGCGTCGTGGAGTAGCGTCGGGGTGACTGGAGTAGCGTCGTGGAGTAGCGTCGGGGAGTAGCGTCGGGGTGACTGGAGTAACGTCGGGGAGTAGCGTCGGGGTGACTGGAGTAGCGTCGGGGAGTAGCGTCGGGGTGACTGGAGTAGCGTCGGGGTGACGGGGGTAGCGTCGTGGAGTAGCGTCGGGGTGACTGGAGTAGCGTCGGGGTGACGGGAGTAGCGTCGGGGAGCAGCGTCGGGGTGACTGGAGTAGCGTCGGGGAGTAGCGTCGGGGTGACTGGAGTAGCGTCGGGGTGACGGGGGTAGCGTCGTGGAGTAGCGTCGGGGTGACTGGAGTAGCGTCGGGGGTGACGGGAGTAGCGTCGGGGAGTAGCGTCGGGGAGCAGCGTCGGGGTGACTGGAGTAGCGTCGGGGAGTAGCGTCGGGGAGTAGCGTCGGGGTGACTGGAGTAGCGTCGGGGTGACTGGGGTAGCGTCGTGGAGTAGCGTCGGGGTGACGGGAGTTGCGTCGGGGTGACTGGAGTAGCGTCGGGGAGTAGCGTCGGGGTGACGGGGGTAGCGTCGTGGTGACTGGAGTAGCGTCGGGGTGACGGGGGTAGCGTCGGGGAGTAGCGTCGTGGTGACGGGGGTAGCGTCGGGGGGTAGCGTCGGGGAGTAGCGTCGTGGTGACGGGGGTAGCGTCGGGGAGTAGCGTCGGGGTGACGGGGGTAGCGTCGGGGAGTAGCGTCGGGGAGTAGCGTCGGGGTGACGGGGGTAGCGTCGGGGAGTAGCGTCGTGGTGACTGGAGTAGCGTCGGGGTGACGGGGGTAGCGTCGGGGAGTAGCGTCGGGGTGACTGGAGTAGCGTCGGGGAGTAGCGTCGGGGTGACTGGAGTAGCGTCGGGGAGTAGCGTCGTGGTGACTGGAGTAGCGTCGGGGTGACGGGGGTAGCTTCGGGGAGTAGCGTCGGGGTGACGGGGGTAGCTTCGGGGAGTAGCGTCGGGGTGACGGGGGTAGCGTCGGGGAGTAGCGTCGGGGTGACGGGGGTAGCGTCGGGGAGTAGCGTCGGGGTGACGGGAGTAGCGTCGGGGAGTAGCGTCGGGGAGTAGCGTCGGGGGTAGCGTCGGGGAGTAGCGTCGGGGGTTAGCGTCGGGGTGACTGGAGTAGCGTCGGGGTGACTGGAGTAGCGTCGGGGAGTAGCGTCGGGGTGAAGGGAGTAGCGTCGGGGAGTAGCGTCGGGGTGACGGGGGTAGCGTCGGGGAGTAGCGTCGGGGTGACGGGGGTAGCGTCGGGGAGTAGCGTCGGGGTGACGGGGGTAGCGTCGGGGAGTAGCGTCGGGGTGACGGGGGTAGCGTCGGGGTGACGGGGGTAGCGTCGGGGTGACGGGGGTAGCGTCGGGGAGTAGCGTCGGGGTGACGGGGGTAGCGTCGGGGAGTAGCGTCGGGGTGACGGGGGTAGCGTCGGGGAGTAGCGTCGGGGTGACGGGGGTAGCGTCGGGGAGTAGCGTCGTGGTGACGGGGGTAGCGTCGGGGAGTAGCGTCGGGGTGACGGGGGTAGCGTCGGGGAGTAGCGTCGGGGTGACGGGGGTAGCGTCGGGGAGTAGCGTCGGGGTGACGGGGGTAGCGTCGGGGAGTAGCGTCGGGGTGACGGGAGTAGCGTCGGGGAGTAGCGTCGGGGAGTAGCGTCGGGGTGACGGGAGTAACGTCGGGGAGTAGCGTCGGGGTGACTGGAGTAGCGTCGGGGTGACTGGAGTAGCGTCGGGGAGTAGCGTCGTGGTGACTGGAGTAGGGTCGGGGTGACTGGAGTAGTGTCGGGGAGTAGCGTCGTGGTGACGGGGGTAGCGTCGGGGAGTAGCGTCGGGGTGACTGGAGTAGGGTCGGGGTGACTGGAGTAGTGTCGGGGAGTAGCGTCGTGGTGACGGGGGTAGCGTCGGGGAGTAGCGTCGGGGTGACTGGAGTAGGGTCGGGGTGACTGGAGTAGTGTCGGGGAGTAGCGTCGTGGTGACGGGGGTAGCGTCGGGGAGTAGCGTCGGGGTGACGGGGGTAGCGTCGGGGAGTAGCGTCGGGGTGACTGGAGTAGCGTCGGGGAGTAGCGTCGGGGTGACTGGAGTAGCGTCGGGGTGACTGGAGTAGCGTCGGGGAGTAGCGTCGTGGTGACGGGGGTAGCGTCGGGGAGTAGCGTCGGGGTGATGGGGGTAGCGTCGGGGAGTAGCGTCGGGGTGACTGGAGTAGCGTCGGGGAGTAGCGTCGGGGTGACTGGAGTAGCGTTGGGGAGTAGCGTCGGGGAGTAGCGTCGGGGAGTAGCGTCGGGGAGTAGCGTCGGGGTGACGGGAGTAGCGTCGGGGTGACTGGAGTAGCGTCAGGGAGTAGCGTCGGGGTGACTGGAGTAGCGTCGGGGAGTAGCGTCGTGGTGACTGGGGTAGCGTCGGGGAGTAGCGTCGGGGTGACTGGAGGAGCGTCAGGGAGTAGCGTCGGGGTGACTGGAGTAGCGTCGGGGAGTAGCGTCGTGGTGACGGGAGTAGCGTCGGGGAGTAGCGTCGGGGTGACTGGAGGAGCGTCGGGGAGTAGCGTCGGGGTGACTGGAGTAGGGTCGGGGTGACTGGAGTAGTGTCGGGGAGTAGCGTCGTGGTGACGGGGGTAGCGTCGGGGAGTAGCGTCGGGGTGACTGGAGTAGGGTCGGGGTGACTGGAGTAGTGTCGGGGAGTAGCGTCGTGGTGACGGGGGTAGCGTCGGGGAGTAGCGTCGGGGTGACTGGAGTAGGGTCGGGGTGACTGGAGTAGTGTCGGGGAGTAGCGTCGTGGTGACGGGGGTAGCGTCGGGGAGTAGCGTCGGGGTGACGGGGGTAGCGTCGGGGAGTAGCGTCGGGGTGACTGGAGTAGCGTCGGGGAGTAGCGTCGGGGTGACTGGAGTAGCGTCGGGGTGACTGGAGTAGCGTCGGGGAGTAGCGTCGTGGTGACGGGGGTAGCGTCGGGGAGTAGCGTCGGGGTGACGGGGGTAGCGTCGGGGAGTAGCGTCGGGGTGACGGGGGTAGCGTCGTGGTGACGGGAGTAGCGTCGGGGAGTAGCGTCGGGGTGACGGGAGTAGCGTCGGGGAGTAGCGTCGTGGTGATGGGGGTAGCGTCGGGGAGTAGCGTCGGGGTGACTGGAGTAGCGTCGGGGAGTAGCGTCGGGGTGACTGGAGTAGCGTTGGGGAGTAGCGTCGGGGAGTAGCGTCGGGGAGTAGCGTCGGGGTGACGGGAGTAGCGTCGGGGTGACTGGAGTAGCGTCGGGGAGTAGCGTCGGGGTGACTGGAGTAGCGTCGGGGAGTAGCGTCGTGGTGACTGGGGTAGCGTCGGGGAGTAGCGTCGGGGTGACTGGAGGAGCGTCGGGGAGTAGCGTCGGGGTGACTGGAGTAGCGTCGGGGAGTAGCGTCGTGGTGACGGGAGTAGCGTCGGGGAGTAGCGTCGGGGTGACTGGAGGAGCGTCGGGGAGTAGCGTCGTGGTGACTGGGGTAGCGTCGGGGAGTAGCGTCGGGGTGACTGGAGGAGCGTCGGGGAGTAGCGTCGGGGTGACTGGAGTAACGTCGGGGAGTAGCGTCGGGGTGACTGGAGTAACGTCGGGGAGTAGCGTCGGGGTGACTGGAGTAGCGTCGGGGAGTAGCGTCGGGGTGACTGGAGTAACGTCGGGGAGTAGCGTCGGGGTGACTGGAGTAGCGTCGGGGAGTAGCGTCGGGGTGACTGGAGTAACGTCGGGGAGTAGCGTCGGGGTGACTGGAGTAACGTCGGGGAGTAGCGTCGGGGTGACTGGAGTAGCGTCGGGGAGTAGCGTCGGGGTGACTGGAGTAGCGTCGGGGATTAGCGTCGGGGTGACTGGAGTAGCGTCGGGGAGTAGCGTCGTGGTGACGGGGGTAGCGTCGGGGTGACTGGAGTAGCGTCGGGGTGACTGGAGTAACGTCGGGGAGTAGCGTCGGGGTGACTGGAGGAGCGTCGGGGAGTAGCGTCGGGGTGACTGGAGTAACGTCGGGGAGTAGCGTCGGGGTGACTGGAGTAACGTCGGGGAGTAGCGTCGGGGTGACTGGAGTAGCGTCGGGGAGTAGCGTCGGGGTGACTGGAGTAGCGTCGGGGAGTAGCGTCGGGGTGACTGGAGTAGCGTCGGGGAGTAGCGTCGGGGTGACTGGAGTAACGTCGGGGAGTAGCGTCGGGGTGACTGGAGTAACGTCGGGGAGTAGCGTCGGGGTGACTGGAGTAGCGTCGGGGAGTAGCGTCGGGGTGACTGGAGTAGCGTCGGGGATTAGCGTCGGGGTGACTGGAGTAGCGTCGGGGAGTAGCGTCGTGGTGACGGGGGTAGCGTCGGGGAGTAGCGTCGGGGTGACTGGAGTAGCGTCGGGGTGACTGGAGTAGCGTCGGGGTGACTGGAGTAGCGTCGGGGTGACGGGGGTAGCGTCGGGGAGTAGCGTCGGGGAGTAGCGTCGTGGTGACGGGGGTAGCGTGGGGCTGTTTGCTCTGATGGTGAGAGCTCAGACAGATTCCAGATCTGGGTTTAGCTGGGGGACCCCAAGATGCTCTGATGGTGAGAGCTCAGACAGATTCCAGATCTGGGTTTAGCTGGGGGACCTCAAGATGATACACGGAGGGAGATGTACAAAACATTAGGAATGAGTTTCACCTGCTTTTGTCCTCAGAACAGCCTCCATTTGTCGGGGCGTGGACTCTACAAGGTGTTGAAAGTGTTCCACAGGGATGCTGGTCCATGTTGACTCTACAAGGTATCGAAAGCGTTCCACAGGGATGCTGGTCCATGTTGACTCTACAAGGTGTTGAAAGTGTTCCACAGGGATGCTGGCCCCATGTTGACTCTACAAGGTGTTGAAAGAGTTCCACAGGGATGCTGGTCCATGTGGACTCTACAAGGTGTCTAAAGAGTTCCACTGGGATGCTGGCACATGTGGACTCTACAAGGTGTCTAAAGAGTTCCACAGCGATGCTGGCCCATGTTGACTCTACAAGGTGTCTAAAGAGTTCCACAGGGATGCTGGTCCATGTTGACTCTACAAGGTGTCTAAAGAGTTCCACAGGGATGCTGGTCCATGTTGACTCTACAAGGTGTCGAAAGAGTTCCACAGGGATGCTGGTCCATGTGGACTCTACAAGGTGTTGAAAGAGTTCCACAGGGATGCTGGTCCCATGTTGACTCTACAAGGTGTTGAAAGAGTTCCACAGGGATGCTGGCCCCATGTTGACTCTACAAGGTGTCGAAAGAGTTCCACAGGGATGCTGGCCCCATGTTGACTCGAATGCTTCCCACAGTTGTGTCACGTTGGCTGGATGTTCTTTGGATGTTCTTTGGATGGTGGACCATTGTTGATATGCAGAGGAAACTGTTGAGCGTGAAAAACCCAACAGCGTTGCAGTTCTTTACAGACTCAAACCGGTGCGCCTGGTACCTACTACCATACCCTGTTCAAAGGCACTTATAGATTTTTTGTCTTGCCCATTCACCCTCTGAATGGCACACATACACAATCCATGTCTCAATTGTCTCAAGGCTTAAAAAATCATTCTTTAACCCGTCTCCTCCACTTCATCTACACGGATTGAAGCGTATTTAACAAGTGACATCAATAAGGGATAATTTCACCTGAATTCACCTGGACAGTCTGTCATGGAAAGAGCAGGTGGTCCTAATGTTTTATCCACTCTGTGTATAGGGTCTGGCACTTGGCTTAAATCTGCTGTTCCAGTGCAATTAGAGTTAACTTCGAAGAAACCGGTAGCCTGGTTAAACCCAATTGTTCAGTCTAGGTTTTTAACCAGGCTAGCAGACAGAACCAGGAGACCTCTTTCAGAAGCCATCCGCCCTGTAATATTGTCAAGGTGCTGGCATTTTAGCCCTGGTTACCGTTATGGTGAAAGCATCATTCAAACTGTTCTGCGATGTTAAGAGCGAGTTCCTCATACAGAAATACCAGTAGGCTAATGTTCAAAAGAGGTTAGACCTAAGTCTAACATCCAATCATTTAGATGTAGGTTTCTACTAGTTGTTCATTTAGTTTACCTCTGTCATTTCGAGGGAGTTTTGCTGGGATGTTAATAGAACCTTTTGGCTCATCATTGTTCTCTACCCCAGCCTAAAATGGGCCTCTTCCTCACTGGTTTGATTTAAATGACACCTTTCCCTTCACAGCCTATTGTCTAGTTAGGCTTTAAACACAGAAAATAATATGCTTTGTGATATCTACTGCACTGTGATTTGAATTTTGTGGGGGTGAGGGGGGGGGGGGGGGGGGAAGAAAACAGAAAACCGATCCCATCCCTAATGGGCATGCTGGTAATCATTAAGGACTGGATCTTTTTTCAAGATCATTTTTTTTCTTCCAAATTGTATTGAAGCTAAGTACATACAAAATCCTAAAGGGTAAAGCCTGTCTCATTCTGCTTTCCACCAGACACTGGGAGAGGAATTCACCTTTTCAGCAAGACAATAGCCTTAAACACAAGGCCAAACATAGCATCTAGTCTGTCTGAGGAGACGGTGCTTTCCTCTCCTTTTGTATTTCCCGTCGTCTTATCAGTTGTTGCTGTCGGGATGCACACACACTATCTAACATATGCTGCAGAAGCACATCTCTCTAATAGGGAGCCTGTAATAATTGCTTTGCTGATGTGCGAAGGTCCGCCTGAACCCCTGTAATAATTGCTTTTAGGGAAAGGGCAGGATGACAGCATCGTGTGTGTGTGTGATCGCTCTTTTCAATTATGTTACGTCTGCATCACAGATAAAGTGCGTGTCTGCTACTGTGTATCCATTATTGTTTCATAAGGTGTGACTGGTGTTACTGTGCGTCAACATGCGTGGGTGTTTTGAGAGTAGCGTCAGGCAGTCGTCAGAGCAGATTAATGATGCCTTGTTGAGCTTTGCCAAGAAAGACCCATCAAAGCCGTCAGTCAAATGTCACAGAAGATAAGAGACAAGCGAAGGAGAGTGTGCAGGGCCGGCTCTAGGTATAAGCGACATAAGCGGTTGCTTTGGGCCCCCTGCTGCTAGGGGGCCCCAGACAGAAAACATATGTCATATATTTATATGTATGTATGTATGTATGTATTATATGTATGTATGTACACACCACACACAACACCACTACTACCACCAGTCAAAACACACCACCTCATTCAAGGGTTTTTCTTTATTTTTACTATTTTCTACATTGTAGAATATAGTGAAGACATCAAAACACATATGGAATCATGTAGTAACCAAAAGTGTTAAACAAATCAAAATATATTTGAGATTCTTCACCCTTTTCCTTGATGACCTCTTTGCACACTCTTGGCATTCTCTCAACCAGCTTCACCTGGAATTATTTTCCAACAGTCTTGAAGGAGTTCCCACATATGCTGAGCACTTGTTGGCGGCTTTTCCTTCACTCTGCAGTCCAACTCATCTCAATTGGGTTGAGGTCAGGGGATTGTGGAGGCCAGGTCATCTGATGCAGCACTCCATCACTCTCCTTCTTAGTCAAATAGCTCTTACACAGCCTGGAGGTGTGTTTTGGGTCATTGTCCTGTGGAAAAACAAATAATAGTTCCACTAAGAGCAAACCAGATGGGATGGTGAAACACTGCATAATACTGTGGTAGCCATGCTGGTTAAGTGTGCCTTGAATTCTAAATAAATCACAGACAGTGTCACCAGCAAAGCACCTCCACACCATCACACCTCCTCCATGCTTCTCGGTGGGAACCACACATGCAGAGATCATCTTTTCACCTACTCTGCGTCTCACAAAGACATGGCGGTTGGAACCAGAAATCTCAAATTTGGACTCATCAGACCAAAGGACAGATTTCCCCCGATCTAATGTCCATTGCTCATGTTTCTTGGCCCAAGCAAATCTCTTCTTCTTATTGGTGTCCTTTAGTAGTGGTTTCTTTTCAGATATTTGACCATAAAGACCTGATTCACGCAGTCTCCTCTGAACAGTTGATGTTGAGGGGTGTCTGTTACTTGAACCCTATGAAACATTTATTTTGGCTGAAGTCTGAGGTGCAGTTAATTGCCGATTTTCTGAGGCTGGTAACTCTCTAATGAACTTATCCTCTGCAGCAGAGGTAACTCTGGGTCTTCCTTTCCTGTGGCGGTCCTCATGAGAGACAGTTTCATTATAGTGCTTGATGGTTTTTGCAACTGCACTTAAACTTTCAAAGTTCTTGAAATTTTCCGGATTGTCTCGACCTTCATTTCTTAAAGTAATGATGGACTGTCATTTCTCTTTGCTTATTTGATCTGTTCTTGCCATAATATGGACCTTTTACCAAATAGCACTATCTTTTGTATACCAACCCTACCTTGTCACATCTCAGCTGATTGGCTCAAACGCATTAAGAAGGAAAGAAATTCCACAAATTAACTTTTAACAAGGCACACCTGTTAATGGAAATGCATTCCAGGTGACTCCCTCGTGAAGCTGGTTGACAGAATGCCAGAAGTGTGGAAAGCTGCCATCAAGGCAAAGGGTAGCTACTTTAAAGAATAGGAAATATATTGATTTGTTTAACACTTTTATTTTTATTTTTTTTGGTTACTACATGATTCCATGGGTTGTTTCATAGTGTTGATGTCATCACTTATTATACAATGTAGGAAATAGTAAAAATAAAAATAGTAAAAATAAATAAACTCTTGAAAGAGTAGGTGTCCAAACTTTTGACTGGTTCTGTATGTCCAAACTCAGAATCAAAAATAAGAAACATTTTGTTTGGTTTTTCTTTGGATTTTCTCCTACCATATCAATTATGTTATAGTCTCACAATAATGCATGAGATTTCTACGAACTTCAAAGTGTTTTCTATCCAATGGTACCAAATTATATGCATATCCTGGCTTCAGGGCCTGAGCAACAGGCAATTTACTTTGGGCACGTCAGTCAGTCGGTCAGGAAGTGGAGAACAACGTTCCCTGTGGTAGATGATTTTCTGTATTTGAGTTAACAGGCTACATGTTAACAGGATTATTAGGGAAATCGTACCTCTTGCGAATCATGTTCATTTTTTAATCAAACTATTATAATCTGACTATCCATGATCTCATTGTGCATGTAACAGTACTCATTCTATTACAGATTTTTTTTAAATAAAAACATATTTAATCACAATAATTCATAAACCAAATTGTTATCCGTATAAAACACTAATTGGTAGCTAAACCTGTTACTTCGGTGTACTCTCATAATCCTCCGTCACCAGGGAGAATAATTAGAATGTATCTTTAAGAGGAGGGTGTATCGGAATGTTATGACACTAGGCAATATTTCTTAAACTTACAGAAGGCAAATTTCTGCGAAATGGAATATAAATGTTTGATATTAGACGACAGGGGGCCTTCAACATTATTGTGTTCGGGTATTTCTATTAGAGCTTTTCTGGTAGATGATGTTTTAATGAGGTTTAAGACTCCTTTTCTGTCTGTGTCCAAGTTTCCATCCACAGTTTTTATGTGAGTAAAGTCATACTGCGTACATGCTTTTTATTTAAGTGTTATATTTTTTCACAACAACTGTGACGGAAACAAGTCGTTTCTGGTACATTTTTATAAATGCCGACAGATCATTTTGTTCGTTCGATATGGTGGGATCTTTTTGTGTCGGTAAAATGTGATTATGATTAATGTGATTATGCAAGGGAACAGCTTTTTAAAAAAATGTGCGAATATTGATCTAACAACCATCTCGGAGTAAACATGGAATTACGCGTTGATATGGTATGTGGTCCTCCTACTATGATTTGGGAACCCGTGCAGTTTATTAGGCTACAGATGTAATAAGTTCTGATCTTCACAGGGTGGTGAAAGTGCACAGGGTGATGAGCTTGATGCTCCTTTACAATAAATATCACGAGTCGTATTCTGGTCACATGATGATCGATGTTTGACAAATGCAAATATTCTGGCTCTTATTCATCATCATGTAGACTAGCCTACCCGTACTGTATCTGGGAGCTGTTGGTTAGAGCTTAGGTGCCAAGACCAGAGTTGGCACATTTTTCTGTTTTTTACGCTATACAGTTTTTTGTGACAAAACTATCGGTAAGTTTGAAAATGCAATGGAAACCCATTTTGAAATGTAACATTTATTTGTTTTACGATAGATGAAAACTTAAGGGGGAAAAAAACAACATTTTTGTGTGCGTTGTCATCATGCACTAGTTATTATCAGCAACAAGCCAGTTTAGTGGAAACACCACTGGTAGGACAATTAGCATAATATATATTTTTAATGCAGACTTTTGAATATTCTGTCACCAATTGGATGGGAACCTAGCTTCTTCTTCTATGACCAGAAATCAAAGCCTTTTGTTTACTAAACTTTTTTAGGATTGGGGGGGGGGGGGCATATTTATGCCTTATTTCCCAAAAATATATACTCTTTTTAGCTTTCATTTGACACCAAATTTGATATGCTCTTATAAACTTTACATGTTGGTACTCATGGGTCCTTTTTCTGTGGCAATGACCCAGAGTAACGTGATGTCACACCACCTACTCTGTAAATCAGCCGCCTGTGTAACTGCTCAGGGACAAATTAGAGGCCGGAGGTTGGACGTCCCGTTCCTGGACAGGAACGTTTCTCTCAGCCCAAGAAACAAACTGAACACTGGGAAACGAGAAAAAAAAACGAGTTGAAAAATGGAACAAGATGGTTGTAAATTAGAGATTTCCCTCTGAGGGATAAATATAATCATTGCGTCTTTTTGTTGCTAAGTGTGTCACTGGGGAAGTCCTATTAAGACTGCTGAATAGTGGAGCTGTTCGCTCTCTCTCTCTCTCTCTCGGTCTATCCCTTTTTCTCAGTGTCTGTCTCTCTCCCTCTCGCTGTACCTCTAGTCTGTGGCCTGGATTCATTCCTATGGGCTTGTGTCAGCTGAGGGCCTTGACTGTGTCGAGTGTTTTTCTGACAACTTTATGACGTCGGCCTTAGCCTTTCTTTTACACCATAGTTGTACAGTGGTTTTGGCGTGAGATCCATAACGTTGTCAGACAGAGAGAACGTGTTCATTACTGCTTTCTGAGGTCAAAGTGGAGCGTCTCTTCCGTAGCCTACATTTCTCCCGAGGGGATTTGTAATTATGTTGAGGGTAATTCCTACATTGGATATAAGGAATTCCTTGGTAATTTTGTGTGTGTATTTAACTAAAATAACAATATAAAATAACTTGTACAGCTCAGATCATAGTTTTACTCGGCTCTCTTTGTAAAGATGGGTCAGTACAGTATAATGCTGAAAATAAGATGTGTTTTTGTATTTCTGAACAGAGCCTTTTTTAGGACCATATACGACGTGAACCATTTTAACCTTTTTGTTGGCTCAAGCCTCAAGCTTGATTTCTACCAGCAGTATACAAATGATCTAGAATGTCAAGATCTCTACCAGGATCTGCCTGAAGTTGCCATGTTCTACTGTTCCAACCAAGGCTATATGATTTATATTATGCAATAATGCGTTTTTATTCTGTTCTTCCCCAGGCCTGATGGAGCTGGGCACGCGACAAGCGTTGACCACCGGGGAACACACAACACGCTCTGCCCCCCATCGCCGACCTTGAAAGGAGGGACACTCCGCTACTCCCAACCTTCTCTCCTCTTCCACTACCTCCTCTGGTACACCTCCTCCCTCCTCCCCGGTCCTGAGATGGTGATGGTGATGATGATGAAGCTGAAGCAGAACCTGCTGGTGGCCTGTCTGGTCATCAGCTCAGTCACAGTCTTCTACTTGGGTCGTCACGCCATGGAGTGTCACCACCGCATCGAAGAGCGCAGCAGCCAGCCTGGGGACCAAGGGGTTCTGGGGGGCCTTCAGGGGCCAAGAGGGTTGCTCCTGGGGGGTTCTTTGAGCTCCTCCACCATCCTGCGGGGCTCTGGTCCCGCGGGCCATAACCTCTCCGCTCCATTCGTCTACAACAAGGACATGCCTTTAGTGTTCATTGGAGGGGTTCCCAGGAGTGGGACCACGTTGATGAGAGCCATGCTGGACGCTCACCCCGAGGTTCGTTGTGGAGAGGAGACCAGGGTTATTCCACGTATCCTGGCCATGAAACAGATGTGGTCGCGGTCGGGGAGGGAGAAGATGCGTCTGGACGAGGCCGGGGTGACGGACGAGGTCCTGGACGCCGCCATGCAGGCCTTCCTCCTGGAGATCATCGTGAAGCACGGCGAGCCCGCCAACTTCCTCTGTAACAAGGACCCCTTCGCTCTGAAGTCCCTCTCCTACCTGGCTAAGATCTTCCCGCACGCCAAGTTCGTGCTCATGATCCGGGACGGACGCGCCTCGGTCCATTCGATGATCTCGCGTAAGGTGACGATCGCTGGCTTTGACCTGGGCAGCTACAGAGACTGCCTGACCAAGTGGAACAGGGCCATAGAGACCATGTACACTCAGTGCCTGGAGGCCTCAGACAAGTGCCTGCCTGTGCATTATGAACAGCTGGTGCTCCATCCAGAGAAGTGGATGAGGACGCTGCTCAAATTCCTGGACATTCCCTGGAACGAGGCGGTGCTTCACCATGAGGAACTCATAGGGAAAGCAGGAGGTGTTTCCCTCTCCAAGTAAGTAGTGGTGTTGGGAGTGTGTGTGTGTACGTACCCTGACCTGCATGTTGAGGAACTTCAGGCCTCCCTCCCCGTGTGTTTCTATCATTGTATAAAGTGGGTAAACTGTAAACCCAACTAGCTTTGTAAATCAGGGGTCAGTGACCTTGTAGTCTATGAAGTGTTAAACAAGGCTTTATACCAATAGATGACAAAGCGTGACTTGAAGAGAAAAGGAACACTCTCTAGAATACTTCCTGTGATTTAGTGGCGAGACGAGGTGTGGGCAGCCAGCGTCTTCAAGGATTTTACAAACCTAGGACAAGGACCTCCAAATGAGGACAAAGCCAGGCAGAACTTCCATGCATCACCTCACTGAGCTATCAGGGCCACAGTGGATCGCCCACTCCTCATTCTGAGTGAAGCTCAGCCGCCATTTTGGATCTGGTTCTGAACCGAAATGGTTCTGGTTCTAGAACACAGGCCTCTGTTCTTAGCTTCTGGTTCTGGATGCGTTCTGCTCTGTTCTGCGCTGCTGTCACAACAAGTAATACAGTCCTGTTGGCTCTGATGGCAGTAATAAACAAGCAGCTATCCTTGGGGATGCTACCTGTTTTACGAGACACTGTCTCCTCCTTCACTCTGTTGCTTACATAGTCAAATGGCTCAATGCTGTGGTTGAATCACAGGTTGCATCCCAATTGGCCCCCTATTCCCTATACAGTGCACTACTTTTGACCAGAGCCCCAAAGAGAAATAGGGAGCCATCTGGGATAGACCCATAGCACAATGTTATGGTACGCAACCACTATTCATCAGCAGGCTGACAAGGTGTGAGTGGTGAACGGGTCATGCTCTACCTACTACATTCCCTTCCTGGTGCAATGAGACAAGTTAGCACTGGTCTGTGTAACTCTCTCTCCCGCTCTCTCTTTCGCTGGCTGGCAACTATTGTTCTTCCCAGAGGGGAGAAAGAGAGCGAGGGAGGAAATGGTGATGGCCCAGAGAGAAGGAAGGTTCGTAAATCTAGTAGTTGAGTAGGTAGATCAGTAGTAAACCTTTTTATATTTTGTATTTATATTTTTATGTTTTTTTATTGTTGATAGTCAACAACACACATTTCGTACTCCAGGTCCATTTCTACAGGCTCTCAGGGCCTGAAATAACAGCCTTGCTATTCCAGGAGGCCTCCAAACATGAATTTACTGTCCTACTGTTGGTTATGAATCATTCTAGAGAAGAGCTAGGTGAGAAACCTCACTCATTAGTCAGCCGCACACAGTAGAGGGGGAAACAACAACCCATTTCTCAGTTTGTATCCCGTTGGGCCCTGGTCTAAAGTAGAGCACTATATAGGGAATAGGGTGTAAAGTAGTGCACTATATAGGGAATAGGGTCTAAAGTAGTGCACTATAAAGGGAATAGGGAGCAATTTGGGCTTCCACACTTAATGCTCTGACCATGGTAGGGTTTCCTGAATGGCCCCGACTCGTCAAGAGTTGTTTTGGTTCTATAATTTGGAGGTCGGCCTCTGGAAGTCTTCAAGGAAACGCAGTGGGGCATGCTCACACACACACTCCACCTCCTGCCACGTAGAACCATATAACCCCTCCGTGTCCCCTGCAGAAATTTGGCTCCACTTTTGTTATTGTCTGCAGATGAGAATGCTCGTGGTTTTTTAATAAAAAGCTTATGGTCAAAGTCCACTGAGCACATGTCATCTTAGAGGAACCCCCTCCCTATCTCCTTGCCCCTCTCTCTCACACACACACACACACACACACACACACCTCTTCTCTCCAATGTCTTTCATCTTGGTAATTATATCATCATTGAATACATATTTAATCTCTTTTCTCCTCCGTTCTGTTCTTCCTCTCCTCAATTTTGTTTCTTCCCCCTCCACTCGTCCTCTTGTGGTTTATCCTCTTGCTCCCCTCATGTGACTTCCTATGGGACTGCATCCTACACCCTATTCCCTATATAATGCCCTACTTTTAGGGAATAGGGTGTTGTTTTGGGATGCACCCTGGTGCTGAACAGAGCCAATGGTAAAGAAACTGATGGCAGGGGAGGGAGGGAGGGAGAGGGGAGGGAGGGAGGGAGAGGGGAGGGAGGGAGGGAGGGGAGAGTGAAGGAGGGAGGGGAGAGTGAAGGATCAGAGAGGAGATCCTTAAAACAGACATGGAAGTAGCCATCTTCCACATCTTTGTCAGAGGAGTGAGTTCAACAGAATTGTTCATTTGAGACGAAGTAAACAGGCCGTTGTTCTCTGGAGGCTCTTACGTTATTTTCAAGTATCGATCCCCGATTTCTCCCCCCCTCCCCCCCCACTCCACTCTACACTGGACATACTACCACCCCCCCCTCCCCCACTCCACACTGGACAGATAACCCCCCCTCCACTCTACACTGGGCATACTCCCCCCCCCCCCCCCCCCCCACGCTACACTGGACAGATAACACCCCCCCCCCACCAACGGCCAGACCAACTCACTGTGTCCCAAATGGCCCCCTATTCCCTAAATACTTCTGGAGCACAACCTCTGTCTGGGTATGCTGTGTTTGTGGCCGTTCTGTACAAGTCTTTCACATTTTAGCCTCGTTTATTAAACAAAAGTTCATGGTGGTGGAGGAGGAGGAGGAGGGGGGGGCTGTTTCTTGGACGAGCTGCACTTTGGAGATTAATGACCTGAAAGCTGTTTCTGGGCTCAGGGCCATACTTACGGGGGGGGGGGTCTCAGGTCATGGGAACAGCAGAGACCAGAGAGAGGGAGAGACGGGGCCTGCTTTTGGTGTGTGTGTGTGTGGGGGAGGGGGGGGGGGGGGGTCATGGGAACAGCAGAGAGCGAGAGACCGGGCCTGCTTATGGTGGTGTGTACAAGTTAAAGCGTACTAACGTTTTTTTGTATGATCTGTGTAGTAATATTATTCTTATCTAAGACATTTGCATTGCTTAGTTATAGCCTAATGCTTAGTTATAGCCTAATGCTATCTAGCTAGCATTGAACCTAGTTGGTTAGCTTTAACTACCTGCAGATTCATGCATGGTACGTGGTAGTATGAGTTAGGATTATGGCTGGCTAGCTAAACAATGAACCATAATCCTAACTCATACTACCACAGCTAGCTAGCTAAACAATAAACCATAATCCTAACTCATACTACCACAGCTAGCTAGCTAAACAATAAACCATAATCCTAACTCATACTACCACAGCTAGCTAGCTAAACAATAAACCATAATCCTAACTCATACTACCACAGCTAGCTAGCTAAACAATAAACCATAATCCTAACTCATACTACCACAGCTAGCTAGCTAAACAATAAACCATAATCCTAACTCATACTACCACAGCTAGCTAGCTAAACAATAAACCATAATCCTAACTCATACTACCACAGCTAGCTAGCTAAACAATAAACCATAATCCTAACTCATACTACCACAGCTAGCTAGCTAAACAATTAACCATAATCCTAACTCATACTACCACAACTAGCTAGCTAAATGTCTAAACAAAATACTCCACTATGCAAGTAACCATTTCACTGCACTGTTTACACCTTCTGTATCCTGTGCATTTGTCAAACGTAGATTGTATTTGATATAGTGTGTTTACCAAAGACGGTAATGTGAAGAACATGACCTCACCAAAGTCAGATTTCGGATAAAGGCCAAGGACTAGATAATGTATTTTTTTGCTAATACTTTCACCACTTTTTAGTCGTTTACATTTTTGAGTTGTTTACTACACTGTGAATCCTAAAAGAGATTGGTGGGGCTAAGACTTAAACTGCTGTTAAGGATACTGAATGAGTGTAGACATAAAAAGGCCTCTCCGGTAGGTGTACCAAAAGATTCACGGGACATTTTTTTTTTTTTCAAAAGTTACACGTTTTTTAACGTTCAAAGCAGAATTACTTTCCCATTGTTCCTCAACTGCAGTGTACGATATACTATTTTCTAGCCGTGAGTATCTACTTTTATCCAATGTGTAACATTTAAAATAAATAAATAAGATGTTGCTACAGAGGATTGGCTGCGTCTGAAATGGCACTTAATTCCCTATTTAGTGCTCTTCTCTTGACCAGGGCCTGCAGAGCTCTGGTCATAAGTAGTGCACTATGTAGGCAAGAGGGTGCCTTTTCAGAGACAGCCGGTGACTCCTTTTTAAAGTCCGCCAGTAATAAGTGTGGAGGCACTAAACAGGTTGGTAATTGTAAACAGGTTGTTAATTGTAAACAGGTTGGTATGTATTGTAAACAGGTTGGTAATTGTAAACAGGTTGGTAATTGTAAACAGGTTGTTAATTGTAAACAGGTTGGTATGTATTGTAAACAGTTTGGTAATTGTAAACAAAGACCCAAGGCTCTAGATGTCATGTTGCCAGGTCCTCATTTTAGCTGCTGACATGCTGTGGGAGACGGGGACTCCCCAGCCGTGGTGCAGGAACACGGTAAAGTTTAGCTGTCATACTGTGGAGTGGACAGGAGGGGACACCCAAGGCTCTTAGAGCGGGGATAGGCCCGCGGAGCACCCTTTTGGGAACCCGGGGTCTCAACTTACGGTTGAGAGTTTAAAATAGTAAAATACACAAGTGCAATTTTAGAAATTTTGGTTGTGCCATCAGCAGTTTCTCTTCTTCTGACAGTCACTCAATTAGCCCATGTCACCTAAAACCTTTTTGAGTTAAGTTAGACGAGCGGACAGCTATCTAAACGTGTAGTAATCATGGTTGAATTACCGACCGAATTTTGTCACTCACTCTCAGATATCATATGCAAAGATTTCTCTCCACCCTTATGGCAAAAGGTGTAAAATTGCAGGAAAGTTGCTGTTAAAATGCACATATTTTTCTTTATGCCACATGTCAAAATGAGAAGAATTACAGAAAAGGCTAAACACTATACATCTGACTGTATGTATGTATGTATGGATGGATGTGGGTAGCAGACCCGCGAGCCACTGCGGCCCCTCATGATGATTTCAGATTTTTTTTGTGGCCCCCCACCCTCATCGAAGTTTCCCCTCCTTGGGCTAGAGGTTGCGAGCCATGGTCCTAATCTAGCTGCTGCGCTATGGGAGATACAGGAGTACCCTTCAATCTCCAGCCATGGAACACTGAAGGGGTTAGCTGCTACATGAGGGCACAAGTGAAGCGTTCCGCCTCCTTACGAAACTGTAAGGGCCCGAGAGTGTTCTGGAGTGTTCCGCAAGAGGCCAAATGTCCCTTGTTCAGCCCTCCTCTCCATATCTCTTAAGAATGCTCTCTGGGTACTGTAGTGATGTGAAGAAAGACCCACCACTCACACAGTGTAGCCTGTTTAGATATTCTGGAGAGAGATTGTGAGCTTGTGTACTCTTCTTGACCCTTCCCCTGGTATGATAAGTACAACACGAGCCCCGGTGAGATTGAAACCCAGAAAGAGGTAGAATTAGATGGGGATGGAGAGACAAACCCAGACACCAACGTCATCAGTGTGCAGCTGAATGCTGGGAACTCTTGGCTGTTCTGGCTACATTTAGTCAAAACAACAAACAATCTAAGTTATATTATGAAAACAGCACGTATTTTTTGCATAGATTCCGAGACTGTTAGCTTTTTAACAGCTAGTGTCACTATTTTCTGTCCCAGAATCCCGCTTAACAGACCGTTTTGAAGCCTGCTTGACAGAGCCAGCTAACCTTACCTAGCCAGCTAACCTTACCTAGCCAGCTAACCTTACCTAGCCAGCTAATCCGGCGCCGACAGAGATGGCCGCCTCGCTTCGCGTTCCTAGGAAACTATGCAGTTTTTTTGTTTTTTTACGTGTTATTTCTTACATTAGTACCCCAGGTCATCTTAGGTTTCATTACATACAGTCGAGAAGAACTACTGAATATAAGATCAGCATCAACTCACCATCAGTACTACCAAGAATATGTTTTTTGCGACACGGATCCTGTGTTCTGCCTTACAAACAGGACAACGGAGTGGATTCCATGCAGCGACCCCCAAAAAAAACAACTCCGAAAAAGAGGGAAACGAGGCGGTCTTCTGGTCAGACTCCGGAGACGGGCACATCGTGCACCACTCCCTAGCATTCTTCTTGCCAATGTCCAGTCTCTTGACAACAAGGTTGATGAAATCCGAGCAAGGGTAGCATTCCAGAGGGACATCAGAGACTGTAACGTTCTTTGCTTCACGGAAACGTGGCTCACTGGAGAGACTATCCGAAGCAGTGCAGCCAACGGGTTTCTCCACGCATCGCGCAGACAGAAACAAACATCTTTCTGGTAAGAAGAGGGGCGGGGGCGTATGCCTTATGACTAACGTGACATGGTGTGATGAAAGAAACATACAGGAACTCAAATCCTTCTGTTCACCTGATTTAGAATTCCTCACAATCAAATGTAGACCGCATTATCTACCAAGAGAATTCTCTTCGATTATAATCACAGCCGTATATATCCCCCCCCCCAAGCAGACACATCGATGGCTCTGAACAAACTTTATTTAACTCTTTGCAAACTGGAAACCATTCATCCGAGGCTGCATTCATTGTAGCTGGGGATTTTAACAAGGCTAATCTGAAAACAAGACTCCCTAAATTTTATCAGCATATCGATTGCGCAACCAGGGGTGGAAAGACCTTGGATCATTGTTACTCTAACTTCCGCGACGCATATAAGGCCCTGCCCCGCCCCCCTTTCGGAAAAGCTGACCACGACTCCATTTTGTTGATCCCTGCCTACAGACAGAAACTAAAACAAGAGGCTCCCACGCTGAGGTCTGTCCAACGCTGGTCCGACCAATCTGATTCCACACTCCAAGACTGCTTCCACCACGTGGACTGGGACATGTTTCGTATTGCGTCAGACAACAACATTGACGAATACGCTGATTCGGTGTGTGAGTTCATTAGAACGTGCGTTGAAGATGTCGTTCCCATAGCAACGATTAAAACATTCCCTAACCAGAAACCGTGGTTTGATGGCAGCATTCGCGTGAAACTGAAAGCGTGAACCACTGCTTTTAATCAGGGCAAGGTGTCTGGTAACATGACCGAATACAAACAGTGCAGCTATTCCCTCCGCAAGGCTATCAAACAAGCTAAGCGTCAGTACAGAGACAAAGTAGAATCTCAATTCAACGGCTCAGACACGAGGCATGTGGCAGGGTCTACAGTCAATCACGGACTACAGGAAGAAATCCAGCCCAGTCACGGACCAGGATGTCCTGCTCCCAGGCAGACTAAATAACTTTTTTGCCCGCTTTGAGGACAATACAGTGCCACTGACACGGCCTGCAACGAAAACATGCGGTCTCTCCTTCACTGCAGCCGAGGTGAGTAAGACATTTAAATGTGTTAACCCCCGCAAGGCTGCAGGCCCAGACGGCATCCCCAGCCGCGCCCTCAGAGCATGCGCAGACCAGCTGGCCGGTGTGTTTACGGACATATTCAATCAATCCCTATACCAGTCTGCTGTTCCCACATGCTTCAAGAGGGCCACCATTGTTCCTGTTCCTAAGAAAGCTAAGGTAACTGAGCTAAACGACTACCGCCCCGTAGCACTCACTTCCGTCATCATGAAGTGCTTTGAGAGACTAGTCAAGGACCATATCACCTCCACCCTACCTGACACCCTAGACCCACTCCAATTTGCTTACCGCCCAAATAGGTCCACAGACGATGCAATCTCAACCACACTGCACACCGCCCTAACCCATCTGGACAAGAGGAATACCTATGTGAGAATGCTGTTCATTGACTACAGCTCGGCATTCAACACCATAGTACCCTCCAAGCTCGTCATCAAGCTCGAGACCCTGGGTCTCGACCCCGCCCTGTGCAACTGGGTACTGGACTTCCTGACGGGCCGCCCCCAGGTGGTGAGGGTAGGCAACAACATCTCCTACCCGCTGATCCTCAACACTGGGGCCCCACAAGGGTGCGTTCTGAGCTCTCTCCTGTACTCCCTGTTCACCCACGACTGCGTGGCCACGCACGCCTCCAACTCAATCATCAAGTTTGCGGACGACACAACAGTGGTAGGCTTGATTACCAACAACGACGAGACGGCCTACAGGGAGGAGGTGAGGGCCCTCAGAGTGTGGTGTCAGGAAAATAACCTCACACTCAACGTCAACAAAACTAAGGAGATGATTGTGGACTTCAGGAAACAGCAGAGGGAACACCCCCCTATCCACATCGATGGAACAGTAGTGGAGAGGGTAGCAAGTTTTAAGTTCCTCGGCATACACATCACAGACAAACTGAATTGGTCCACTCACACAGACAGCATTGTGAAGAAGGCGCAGCAGCGCCTCTTCAACCTCAGGAGGCTGAAGAAATTCGGCTTGTCACCAAAAGCACTCACAAACTTCTACAGATGCACAATCGAGAGCATCCTGGCGGGCTGTATCACCGCCTGGTACGGCAACTGCTCCGCCCTCAAC
Organism: Oncorhynchus mykiss; assembly: GCF_057628025.1. Lineage (NCBI taxonomy): Eukaryota > Metazoa > Chordata > Actinopteri > Salmoniformes > Salmonidae > Oncorhynchus > Oncorhynchus mykiss. The sequence goes on from NC_143048.1 coordinate 44,368,064, forward strand.
CGTAAGGCTCTCCAGAGGGTGGTGAGGTCTGCACAACGCATCACCGGGGGCAAACTACCTGCCCTCCAGGACACCTACACCACCCGATGTCACAGGAAGGCCATAAAGATCATCAAGGACATCAACCACCCGAGCCACTGCCTGTTCACCCCGCTATCATCCAGAAGGCGAGGTCAGTACAGGTGCATCAAAGCTGGGACCGAGAGACTGAAAAACAGCTTCTATCTCAAGGCCATCAGACTGTTAAACAGCCACCACTAACATTGAGTGGCTGCTGCCAACACACTGACACTGACTCAACTCCAGCCACTTTAATAATGGGAATTGATGGGAAATGATGTAAATATATCACTTGCCACTTTAAACAATGCTACCTTATATAATGTTACTTACCCTACATTATTCATCTCATATGCATACGTATATACTGTACTCTATCATCGACCGTATCCTTATGTAATACATGTATCACTAGCCACTTTAACTATGCCACTTTGTTTACATACTCATCTCATTTGTACATACTGTACTCGATACCATCTACTGTATCTTGCCTATGCTGCTCTGTACCATCACTCATTCATATATCCTTATGTACATATTCTTTATCCCCTTACACTGTGTACAAGACAGTAGTTTTGGAATTGTTAGTTAGATTACTTGTTGGTTATTACTGCATTGTCGGAACTAGAAGCACAAGCATTTCGCTACACTCGCATTAACATCTGCTAACCATGTGTATGTGACAAATAAAATTTGATTTGATTTAACCTTACCTAGCCAGCTAAGCTGCTAGCCATCATAACGAAGGTGGCTGCTTGGATTTCCCCGATTTGGGACCGTGTCGTCTTTTTAATGGAGGCCTCCTCAGCCGGAGGAAGGAGACTAGCACTTCCTGTAGTAGTAGGAGTTGTGTTTACGAAGCTCTTTTCTGGGACACTGACTGGCTTTTCAATGCAACAACTGCCTGCTTGAGGAGGACTATAGGACCGAGTTGTCTACTCTAAGCAAGCAAATCTCGGCGTTGCACAATCTGCTGGGGAAACCAAACCGAAACTACATCTTGCCTACCTTCTTGTTCTCTACACCTCAGGCTGACGTTGTTTCGGTATGGTGTGTATCACCGCACTGCCATCACTCTTTGACTGACTGGCCATGGACCTCTCCCCTAGGAAGCCCCCCCCCCCCCGCCTGTGGAAAATGGAGCAGGACTGACACTTCTAGAGGCCTTAGCAGATGCCACAGTCACAACGTCAACAGTGAAGAGGCGACTCCGGGATGCTGGCCTTCTAGGCAGACTGGCCAATAAAAAGAATAAGATGGGCAAAATAAGAGACACTGGACACAGGAACTCTGCATTAGAAGGTCAGCATCCCAGAGTCGACCCTAGTTCTGTCACACCTGGACTACTGCCCAGTCATATGGTCAATTACTATAAACAGGGACATCAGCAATTTACAAGTAGAACAGAGCAACACAGCTGGCTGTTCTCCTGGCTCAAAGTAGAGGAGAGATTTGACTGCATCACTACGTGTCTTTGTGAGAGGTATTGACATGTTGAAGGCACCGAGCTGTCTGTTTGAACTACTGGTACACAGCTCAGACACACATGCATACCCCACAAGACATGCCACAAATGGTCTCTTCACAGTCTCCAAGTCCAGAACACACTCTGGGGAAACGCACAATACTACATAGAGCCGTGACTACATTGAAACTCTATTCCACATCATGCCAGCAGTAGATAAAAAACATGACTACACTTTATGGAACAACGATTACTGTGAAGATACGCGTGCGCGCGCACACACATGCGCACACATTAAAACACGTACATATTGTTCTAGCGTGGTAATTATACATTTTGTATTGGAGATATGTACTAATGTGTTGTATTGGAGAGGTGTGGTAGTGGTGTGTTGTAATTTGTACTGTTATTGATTTTTGATGATTTTAATTTTTTTAATGTCGCTGGACCCCGGAAAGAGTAGCCGCTGCCTTGGCAGGAATGAATGGGGATCCATAATAAACCCCAGGAAGAGTAGCTGATGCCTTGGCAGGAACTAATGGGGATCCATAATAAACCCCAGGAAGAGTAGCCGCTGCCTTGACAGGAACTAATGGGGATGCATAATAAACCCCAGGAAGAGTAGCTGCTACCTTGGCAGGAACTAATGGGGATACATAATAAACCCCAGGAAGAGTAGCTGCTGCCTTGGCAGGAACTAATGGGGATACATAATAAACCCCAGGAAGAGTAGCTGCTGTCTTGACAGGAACTAATGGGGATCCATTATAAACCCCAGGAAGAGTAGCTGCTGCCTTGGCAGGAACTAATGGGGATCCATAATAAACCCCAGGAAGAGTAGCTGCTACCTTGGCAGGAACTAATGGGGATCCATAATAAACCCCAGGAAGAGTAGCCGCTGCCTTGGCAGGAACTAATGTGGATCCATAATAAACCCCAGGAAGAGTAGCTGCTGCCTTGACAGGAACTAATGGGGATCCCTAATAAACCCCAGGAAGAGTAGCCGCTGCCTTGGCAGGAACTAATGGGGATCCATAATAAACCCCAGGAAGAGTAGCCGCTGTCTTGACAGGAACTAATGGGGATCCATTATAAACCCCAGGAAGAGTAGCTGCTGCCTTGGCAGGAACTAATGGGGATACATAATAATAAACCCCAGGAAGAGTATCTGCTGCCTTGACAGGAACTAATGGGGATCCATAATAAACCCCAGGAAGAGTAGCCGCTGCCTTGGCAGGAACTAATGGGGATCCATAATAAACCCCAGGAAGAGTAGCCGCTGCCTTGGCAGGAACTAATGGGGATCCACAATAAACCCCAGGAAGAGTAGCCGCTGCCTTGGCAGGAACTAATGGGGATCCATAATAAACCCCAGGAAGAGTAGCTGCTGCCTTGGCAGGAACTAATGGGGATCCATAATAAACCCCAGGAAGAGTAGCCGCTGCCTTGGCAGGAACTAATGGGGATACATAATAAACCCCAGGAAGAGTAGCCGCTGCCTTGGCAGGAACTAATGGGGATCCATAATAAACCCCAGGAAGAGTAGCTGCTGTCTTGACAGGAACTAATGGGGATCCATAATAAACCCCAGGAAGAGTAGCTGCTGTCTTGGCAGGAACTAATGGGGATCCATAATAAACCCCAGGAAGAGTAGCCGCTGTCTTGACAGGAACTAATGGGGATCCATAATAAACCTCAGGAAGAGTAGCTGCTGCCTTGGCAGGAACTAATGGGGATCCATAATAAACCCCAGGAAGAGTAGCTGCTGTCTTGACAGGAACTAATGGGGATCCATAATAAACCTCAGGAAGAGTAGCTGCTGCCTTGGCAGGAACTAATGGGGATCCATAACAAATACACATACTAATTCAGAAAGAGGTAGACAGAGATGGAGGAGATGCACAGGAGGGAGAGAGAGAGCGCAGGGTAAGAGTGGGTGCCCACCCCTAGACCTGGACCTGGGGCCCAGCCTCCCACTCCCTACACACGGGCCTGGTCCCAGCCTCCCACCCCTACACATGGGCCTGGCCCCAGCCTCCCACCCCTACACACGGGCCTCGTCCCAGCCTCCCTACCCCTAGACCCGGGCCTGGTCCCAGCCTCTCTACCCCTAGACCCGAGCCTCGTCCCAGCCTCCCTACCCCTAGACCCGGGCCTGGTCCCAGCCTCTCTACCCCTAGACCCGAGCCTGGTGCCCAGCCTTCACCCACACACACACACACACACACCACCCCTTAGCACACCACCTCTCAGCTCACACGGGCCTGGTCCCAGCCTCCCACCCCTACACACGCGCCTCGTCCCAGCCTCACATTCCTTACCCCTAGACACGGGCCTGGTCCCAACCTCCCACCCCTAGACACGGGCCAGGTCCCAGCCTCCCACCCCTAGACACGGGCCTGGTCCCAGCCTCCCTACCCTTAGACACGGGCCTGGTCCCAGCCTCCCTACCCCTACACACAGGCCTGGTCCCAGCCTCCCACTCCCTACCCCTAGACACGGGCCTTGTCCCAGCCTCCCACCCCTAGACCCGAGCCTGGTGCCCTGCCTTCCCCCACACATGCACTCAGACACACACACACACACACACACACACACACACACACACACACGGGCCTGGTCCCAGCCTCCCACCCCTACACACGGGCCTGGTCCCAGCCTCCCACTCCCTACCCCTAGACACGGGCCTGGTCCCAGCCTCCCTACCCCTAGACACGGGCCTGGTCCCAGCCTCCCTACCCCTAGACACGGGCCTGGTCCCAGCCTCCCTACCCCTAGACACAGGCCTGGTCCCAGCCTCCCTACCCCTAGACACGGGCCTGGTCCCAGCCTCCCTACCCCTAGACACGGGCCTTGTCCCAGCCTCCCTACCCCTAGACCCGAGCCTGGTGCCCAGCCTTCCCCCACACATGCGCTCAGACACACACACACACACACACACACCACCCCTCAGCACACACGGGCCTGGTCCCAACCTCCCACCCCTAGACACGGGCCTGGTCCCTGCCTCCCTACCCCTAGACCTGGGCCTGGTCCCAGACCCCTACCCCTAGACACGAGCCTGGTCCCAGCCTTCCTCCCCCCCCCCACACACACACACACACACACACACACACACACACACACACACACACACACACACACACCACCCCTCAGCACATTGATTCCCATCAAATATTAATAAAATGGGATCTTAACCAGAGCGCTCTGGATAGAGCTCAAGACATGTAGCAGAGACAACACACATACTGTTACACACACACACACAGATGGACAGAGGCATGTGGCCATTGAGGAGAGAGCGAGAGACAGGAACTGTAAAAGATGAAGAATAGGGCTTTCAGTAAACAAGTCTCAACAGGGTTGGTATATGTACCATGAGCTCCTCAAACCACTGAGAAGACAGCTTTGCTGTGCCGGGGGCCGCATTTTCTGCTGCGTCCTTCGTGTGGACAACAAAATGTCTATTATATATGCCATAAACTAAAGAGGGTCTAATATTGTACCTCCAAGTCATGGAAATGCTTTACGTTTCCTTGTGTTTCACCACTGAATAAGGATCCTTAACTGTTCACATTTCAATGGAAAAGCTTGAGTTTCTTGTCTGTCTTCATTTAATATATGCTTGTTGGGACTTTTTTTATTGTTTCAAGTTACAGGGCACAGCAGAGTCGTCTAAACACTGTGCGATTGCATGCAAAGGGAACAAACAAACGTTCTCTCTTCTGAACTTTTCCTGGCTCATACTTTGCTTCACGCAAACAGGAAACCACACGTCATTGTATCGCCATAAAGCCTCCTCTATATCAGACGAGGAAAAACAACATATTTACTGGTTAACTGATTTGGTAACAACAGATTTACTGGTTAACTGATTCGGTAACAACAGATTTACTGGTAAACTGATTCGGTAACAACAGATTTATTGGTTAACTGATTTGGTAACAACAGATTTACTGGTTAACATAATCATGCTAGATCTAACAGGAAAGGATTTAACCTGATGTAAATGGAACAGGAAAGGATTTAACCTGATGTAAATGGGACAGGAAAGGATTTAACCTGATGTAAATGTATATTTAATAGGAAAGGATTTAACCTGATGTAAATGGAACAGGAAAGGATTTAACCTGATGTAAATGGGACAGGAAAGGATTTAACCTGATGTAAATGGAACAGGAAAGGATTTAACCTGATGTAAATGGAACAGGAAATGATTTAACCTGATGTAAAGGGAACAGGAAAGGATTTAACCTGATGTAAATTGAACAGGAAATGATTTAACCTGATGTAAAGGGAACAGGAAAGGATTTAACCTGATGTAAATTGAACAGGAAAGGATTTAACCTGATGTAAATGTGTATTTAACAGGAAAGGAAGTTCACAGGGAGTTGGTGTTTTTCATTCTTTACACCGAAATGATCAGCCTCCACATCAGATAAAGACGACTAAAAAGAAGTATAGACAATATAACAAGCTATGGGGGGAAACGAGAGATATATGCCACAGAGCAGATGTTTTTATCCACTGTGATCTCTGTTGGAGTTGAACCCACAACTGAACTTTACCACACAGGACCACAAGCGTTGCTCCGTTCCTACTTCTGAGTGGCCCGCCTCCTTACTGAGTCTGACTTAAACGGCTTGGTCCTCCAGGGGCAGGCGGTCTGCTATCATACTTCCTCTCTGAACCGCTCCCGATTTATGCTTTTTAGGAGGGAGGAAGGTAGCATTCGACACCCCCTAGGGCCTCGTGGCAGCCTTTTTACCAACCTCAACAGCACATCCCATCAGACCCCACCCTTCAGTAGTACTTCACCCTCACTAAGGCAGAGTGTCTCCATATTTACCCACTAAAAACATGCACGCGCAGGCATTTACTCAGACACACACACACACACACACACACCCTGTGGCTTACAGCAGGTCCCTATCTGTACTGTAGTGGGCCGGGCCCTCAGTACCCCTCTCTACACCGGTCTCTACACCATTACCATCAATTACATGGCTGTGGTTTAGGGAAGGAAGGCTCTCTCTCCGTCCTTCCCTCAGTGATCCAGAACACCACCCAGGGTGGATGAGCAGAGCACTAGGCCCAGCTATGAATAATTGAGAAACAGCCACAACCCATTAAGTGTCCCTTGCCTCCCCCACCCTATCTCCCCCCCCCCCCCCCCCCCCCCCCCCTGCTTCTCAGGGTTTTGTATTGTTCCATTCAAGGCCAGAGGAAGGACATGACTCTATCTCCTCACCTCCCATCTCAACCTTACTGAAGGACATGACTCTATCTCCTCACCTCCTATCTCAACCTTACTGAAGGACATGGTCCAAGGTCCCTCCCCTCAGGCCTTCTTCGCCACAGGGTGGTTTTAATAGAAAAAGGGGCAACGAGAGAGGATGCAAAGAATCGAAGAGCGATGGCTTGAGAAAGAGGCAAGGATCATCCTTGGCTGCCGAACCCCTGAGTCTGGTGGTCATTCAGCTGGAGAAGCCGAGAACAGGAAGTAAAACAGGTGTATAGGAAGACCTCTGCCCACGTCCTTTGTTAGTGGCTTTAAGTTGTAAAGCCAGGGCTCAAGCCATCTCGTTCTGAGACAATTACCCGTCATTATGACGTCAACATTCTAACAGTCTAATAAATACATTTTCATACAGTATATGCTGTGGAAGGTAGCGGGTAGCGGATGGAAGATAGCAGGTGGAAGGTATCAGGGGAAAGGTAGCGGGTAGCGGGTGGAAGGTAGCGGGTAGCGGGTGGAAGGTAGCGGGTGGAAGGTAGCAGGTGGAAGGTAGTGGGTGGAAGGTAGCGGGTAGAAGGTAGCGGGTGGAAGGTAGTGGGTAGCGGGTGGAAGGTAGCGGGTAGAAGGTAGCGGGTAGAAGGTAGCGGGTAGAAGGTAACGGGTAGAAGGTAGCGGACAGTACGTAATAGGACCATAACAGTTTCAACCTCGACCAGCAGCAGTTAGCAAGCTCCCTTTTTATTCTCCATTCTCTGCATCCTGGCTCCTCCAACCCACTCCCCTTGGTAGTCACTAATGGTACCCTATTCTCTACATAGTGCACTATATATTGAATAGGGTGCTATTAGGGACTCAGAACAGTGTTTGGTCCGTAGGTGGAGAAGATGGAAGACGTCTGGTGACTCACCACCACCCAGGAAATACAAGATAATTGTTTAGTCCTCAGTGGAACAAAAGTACAGGAGAAAAGAGTGGAGTGGAGAGGGAGAGGGGGAGGACTGGGTGGGAGGGGAGAGGGAGAGGGGGGAGGACTGGGTGGGAGGGGAGAGGGAGAGGGGGGAGGACTGGGTGGGAGGGGAGGGGAGAGGGAGAGGGGGGAGGACTGGGTGGGAGGGGAGGGGAGAGGGAGAGGGGGAGGACTGGGTGGGAGGGGAGAGGGAGAGGGGGGAGGACTGGGTGGGAGGGGAGAGGGAGAGGGGGGAGGACTGGGTGGGAGGGGAGAGGGAGAGGGGGGAGGACTGGGTGGGAGGGGAGGGGAGAGGGAGAGGGGGAGGACTGGGTGGGAGGGGAGAGGGAGAGGGGGAGGACTGGGTGGGAGGGGAGAGGGAGAGGGAGAGGGGGGAGGACTGGGTGAAAGGGGGTTGAAGGAGGGGAGAGTGTGTGTGGGTGGGTGGGAGGAGAGGGGTGGGTGGAAGTGGGGAGGAGTGGGAGAGGTTATAATGGAGTGGGTGAAAGGAGGGAGTGGGGGAGGACAGTATGAGAGGGGGGGAGTGGGAGAAGGAGATTTGTTTATTTCACTTTTGTATATTATCTACTTCACTTGCTTTTGGCAATGTTAACATATGTTTCGCATGTTTCTCAATTTTCCCCTTGAATTGAATTGAAAGGGTGAAGGAGGGAGAGTGGGGGGGGGGGGGAGTGGGTGAGTGAGTGGGGGGAGGGCAGGAGAAAGGGGGGAGTAGGAGAGGGGGTAAAAGATCAGTTTGACGAAAAAAACTCTCTCTCTTACACACACCCATACGTACTCTCTCACACACACCCACCCATACGTACTCTCTCACACACACCCACCCATACGTACTCTCTCACACACACACACCCATACGTACTCTCTCACACACACCCACCCATACGTACTCTCTCACACACACCCACCCATACGTACTCTCTCACACACACACACCCATACGTACTCTCTCACACACACACCCACCCATACGTACTCTCTCACACACACACCCATACGTACTCTCTCACACACACCCACCCATACGTACTCTCTCACACACACACACTTATACGTACCCTCTCTCACACACCCACCCATACGTACTCTCACACACACCCACCCATACGTACTCTCTCACACACCCATACGTACTCTCTCACACACACCCATACGTACTCTCTCACACACACCCACCCATACGTACTCTCTCTCACACACACCCACCCATACGTACTCTCTCACACACACCCACCCATACGTACTCTCTCTCACACACACCCACCTATACGTACTCTCACACCCACCCATACGTACTCTCTCACACACACCCACCCATACGTACTCACACACATACATCCACCCATACGTACTCTCACACACACACACACCCATACGTACTCTCTCACACACACACACCCATACGTACTCTCACACACACCCATACGTACTCTCTCACACACACACACCCATACGTACTCTCACACACACCCATACGTACTCTCTCACACACACCCACCCATACGTACTCTCTCACACACACACACCCATACGTACTCTCTCACACACACACACACACACACACACACACACACACACACACACACACACACACACACACACACGTACACACACACGTACACTCTCTCTCTCTCACTCACACACCCACTCACTCACTCACTCACTCACTCACTCACACACACACACCCACCCATACGTACACTCTCTCTCACACACACACACACACACCCATACGTACACACACAGACACACACACACACACACACACACACACACACACACACACACACACACACACACACACACACACACACACACACACACACATACATCTCTTTGCTCATCTCTCTTGGAGGTCGTTGAGGCTGAAAGCTTGTTGTCTGTTTTATATTGTAATCTATTTGGAGCAGCTGCAGATGACAGATGACACCCTGATGAGTTAATTTACTGTTCAATATTCATGCCTTTTACCATCTCTCCCTCACTCCATCTCTCCCTCACTCCATCTCTCCCTCCATCTCTCCATCTCTCCCTCACTCCTTCTCTCCCTCCCTCACTCCATCTCTCCCTCCCTCACTCCATCTCTCCCTCCCTCCCTCCATCTCTCCCTCGCTCCGTCTCTCCCTCGCTCCGTCTCTCCCTCGCTCCGTCTCTCCCTCGCTCCGTCTCTCCCTCGCTCCGTCTCTCCCTCGCTACATTTCTCCCTCCCTCCCTCCATCTCTCCCTCCCTCCCTCCATCTCTCCCTCCCTCCCTCCCTCCCTCCATCTCTCCCTCCCTCCCTCCATCTCTCCCTCGCTCCGTCTCTCCCTCACTCCATCTCAGAAATAGGCCTAGCTAGCTGGCAACCCCAGCTGTGACCTAGCTAGCCGGCAACCCCAGCTGTGACCTAGCTAGCCGGCAACCCTAGCTGTGACATAGCTAGCCGGCAACCCCAGCTGTGACCTAGCTAGCCGGCAACCCTAGCTGTGACATAGCTAGCCGGCAACCCCAGCTGTGACATAGCTAGCCGGCAACCCTAGCTGTGACATAATGAGTCATGTCATAGTTTAGGCCGAGGGGACAACTTAGGCCGAGGGGACAGCTTAGGCCGAGGGGAAACCTTAGGCCGAGGGGACAGCTTAGGCCGAGGGGACAGCTTAGGCCGAGGGGACAGCTTAGGCCGAGGGGACACCTTAGGCCGAGGGGACAACTTAGGCCGAGGGGACAGCTTAGGCCGATGGGACACCTTAGGCCGAGGGGACAACTTAGGCCCGAGGGGACAACTTAGGCCGAGGGGACAGCTTAGGCCGAGGGGACACCTTAGGCCGAGGGGACACCTTAGGCCGAGGGGACACCTTAGGCCGAGGGGACACCTTAGGCCCGAGGGGACAACTTAGGCCGAGGGGACAGCTTAGGCCGAGGGGACACCTTAGGCCGAGGGGACACCTTAGGCCGAGGGGACACCTTAGGCCGAGGGGACAGCTTAGGCCGAGGGGACAGCTTAGGCCGAGGGGGACAACTTAGGCCGAGGGGACAGCTTAGGCCGAGGGGGACAACTTAGGCCGAGGGGGACAACTTAGGCCGAGGGGACAGCTTAGGCCGAGGGGGACAACTTAGGCCGAGGGGACAGCTTAGGCCGAGGGGGACAACTTAGGCCGAGGGGACAGCTTAGGCCGAGGGGGACAACTTAGGCCGAGGGGACAGCTTAGGCCGAGGGGGACAACTTAGGCCGAGGGGACAACTTAGTCCGAGGCGGAGAGAGAAAATATGGAGCGATATCTATATAGCAAAACAACCTGATAGACTCTGAGGAACAAACATGACTCATTCTGACCTTGAGAGAGAACAACGTAAAACACCAAATAATGCAGAGCAGAATTGGGCCGAAATCGCTAACTATCAAAATCCAGAAAAGAGCCGTTAAATTCTACAACCACCTAAAAGGAAGCGATTCCCAAATCTTCCATAACAAAGCCATCACCTACAGAGAAATGAACCTGGAGAAGAGCAAGCTGGTCCTGGGGCTTTGTTCACAAACACAAACAGACCCCACAGAGCCCCAGGAAAGCAACACAATTAGACCCAACCAAATCATGAGAAAACAAAACGATAATTACTTGACATATTGGAAATAATTAACTAAACAACAGAGCAAACTAGAATGCTATTTGGCCCTAAACAGAGAGTACACAGTGGCAGAATACCTGACCACTGTGACTGACCCAAACTTAAGGAAAGCTTTGACTATGTACAGACTCAGTGAGCATAGCCTTGCTATTGAGAAAGGCCGCCATAGCTCTGGCTCTCAAGAGAAGACAGGCTATGTGCTCACTGCCCACAAAATGAGGTGGAAACTGAGCTGCATTTTATACATTTCCCTCAGTAAATACAACCTATATTTATGTTTATTTATTTTCCCTTTTATACTTGAACTTTTTACACATGACATTTGTAATATATTTTGGAATTCTTGTTTACAGTTTTTTTTTGTAAAAGAAATACCTTCTTCAGAATCTATTTAGACTGTCAACGCCCTGGTCTACGCCCTACGTAGGGGACAGAGCCCTATGGTCCTGGTCTAAAGTAGTGCCCTACGTAGGGAACAGAGCCCTATGGTCCTGGTCTAAAGTAGGGCCCTACATAGGGAACAGAGCCCTATGGTCCTGGTCTAAAGTAGTGCACTACGTAGGGGACAGAGCCCTATGGTCCTGGTCTAAAGTAGTGCCCTACGTAGGGAACAGAGCCCTATGGTCCTGGTCTAAAGTAGTGCCCTACGTAGGGAACAGAGCCCTATGGTCCTGGTCTAAAGTAGTGCCCTACGTAGGGAACAGAGCCCTATGGTCTTGGTCAAAGGTAGTGCACTACGTAGGGAACAGAGCCCTATGGTCCTGGTCTAAAGTAGTGCACTATGTAGGGAACAGAGCCCTATGGTCCTGGTCTAAAGTAGTGCCCTACGTAGGGAACAGAGCCCTATGGTCCTGGTCTAAAGTAGTGCACTACGTAGGGAACAGAGCCCTATGGTCCTGGTCTAAAGTAGTGCCCTACGTAGGGAACAGAGCCCTATGGTCCTGGTCTAAAGTAGTGCCCTACGTAGGGAACAGAGCCCTATGGTCCTGGTCTAAAGTAGTGCACTACGTAGGGAACGGAGCCCTATGGTCCTGGTCAAAGGTAGTGCACTATGTAGGGAACAGAGCCCTATGGTCCTGGTCTAAAGTAGTGCACTACGTAGGGAACAGAGCCCTATGGTCCTGGTCTAAAGTAGTGCACTATGTAGGGAACGGAGCCCTATGGTCCTGGTCAAAGGTAGTGCACTATGTAGGGAACAGAGCCCTATGGTCCTGGTCTAAAGTAGTGCACTACGTAGGGAACAGAGCCCTATGGTCCTGGTCTAAAGTAGTGCACTACGTAGGGAACAGAGCCCTATGGTCCTGGTCTAAAGTAGTGCACTATGTAGGGAACAGAGCCCTATGGTCCTGGTCTAAAGTAGTGCACTATGTAGGGAACAGAGCCCTATGGTCCTGGTCTAAAGTAGTGCACTATGTAGGGAACAGAGCCCTATGGTCCTGGTCTAAAGTAGTGCACTACGTAGGGAACAGAGCCCTATGGTCCTGGTCTAAAGTAGTGCACTACGTAGGGAACAGAGCCCTATGGTCCTGGTCAAAGGTAGTGCACTACGTAGGGAACAGAGCCCTATGGTCCTGGTCAAAGGTAGTGCACTATGTAGGGAACAGAGCCCTATGGTCCTGGTTTAAAGTAGTGCACTATGTAGGGAACAGAGCCCTATGGTCCTGGTCAAAGGTAGTGCACTATGTAGGGAACGGAGCCCTATGGTCCTGGTCTAAAGTAGTGCACTATGTAGGGAACAGAGCCCTATGGTCCTGGTCAAAGGTAGTGCACTATGTAGGGAACGGAGCCCTATGGTCTTGGTCAAAGGTAGTGCACTACGTAGGGAACAGAGCCCTATGGTCCTGGTCTAAAGTAGTGCACTATGTAGGGAACAGAGCCCTATGGTCCTGGTCTAAAGTAGTGCACTATGTAGGGAACAGAGCCCTATGGTCCTGGTCTAAAGTAGTGCACTATGTAGGGAACAGAGCCCTATGGTCCTGGTCTAAAGTAGTGCACTACGTAGGGAACAGAGCCCTATGGTCCTGGTCAAAGGTAGTGCACTATGTAGGGGACAACTTGAGAAAATAAGCTTTCTTTACATTACCATGTTGCTGATTTGAATCTAGGCTGGGGGATGGCTGCCCACTCTCCTGCTGATTTGAATCGAGGCTGGGGGATGGCTGCCCACTCTCCTGCTGATTTGAATCGAGGCTGGGGGATGGCTGCCCACTCTCCTGATGATTTGAATCGAGGCTGGGGGATGGCTGTCCACTCTCCTGCTGATTTGAATCGAGGCTGGTGGATGGCTGTCCACTCTCCTGCTGATTTGAATCGAGGCTGGGGGATGGCTGTCCACTCTCCTGCTGATTTGAATCGAGGCTGGGGGATGGCTGTCCACTCTCCTGCTGATTTGAATCAAGGCTGGGGGATGGCTGTCCACTCTCCTGATGATTTGAATCGAGGCTGGGGGATGGCTGTCCACTCTCCTGCTGATTTGAATCGAGGCTGGTGGATGGCTGTCCACTCTCCTGCTGATTTGAATCAAGGCTGGGGGATGGCTGCCCACTCTCCTGCTGATTTGAATCGAGGCTGGGGGATGGCTGCCCACTCTCTTGCTGATTTGAATCGAGGCTGGGGGATGGCTGTCCACTCTCCTGCTGATTTGAATCAAGGCTGGGGGATGGCTGCCCACTCTCCTGCTGATTTGAATCGAGGCTGGGGGATGGCTGCCCACTCTCCTGCTGATTTGAATCAAGGCTGGGGGATGGCTGCCCACTCTCCTGCTGATTTGAATCGAGGCTGGGGGATGGCTGCCCACTCTCCTGCTCTTTGTATGAATCTCTCCCCACTGCTGGTAGGGAGAACACGGTGTGTCAACCTGATTCATCTTTAACGCAGGCGGGCGGGTGGGCAGGCGGACGCCTGGCTGTGGTGTAACCACGAAGGGTTAGCCCTCCCTACCCCATTCTAAGCCAGTCTGTGTGTCCCCCCCAATGGCACCCAATAGGGCTATGGTCAAAAGTAATGCAGTACACAAAGAATAGGTCAACCTGAACACAGAACTCAGCTGTTGCTATGGCGATGATCTGTTCTAAACGAGGAGCGGGATCAGGGCAGGATGTTCCGGGTGGTGGTCTATAGAGCTCGGCCTGGCTCCAACAACACGGGTCGTACAGGCAGCGTGTTCGTGCTGCAGGTCTTTCTCACAGCGGCGGTGCATGATCAAACATCTTGACACTTCATTTGTTCCCGTTATCCAATAAACCATCGAATATCCTCATTCTTAATGTCATCAATAAATGATCAACTTTCAGATTTTTCTGTAAACAAAAGCTTCCGTCCAGACATTGTCCCCCCCACCCCCCACCCAGGGTAGTGTGATGGAATGGTTATTCATTTTTTTAATATCACTGCTCTAAATCTTGGTAATTTGGGGGGGGGGGGGCAGTCCCAGATCCACTCAGTGTAGGTCGGTAATGTTGTCCTAATGTCTCGTCTCCTTGCTCATATAAAGGAACCAGAATACATGGAGACACAGACATGGGGACAGGGGCTTGATCTGATACAGTGAGAGAGACCCATATCTCAATGGAAAGACAATACACGTGTTCAGCCCATTAACTGTGAGGCCTGGAGCTGGAGAGAGGCTGGAGCTTGGGGGCCATCTTTAATTCTGTCCCATGATCCAGTTAGAGCCAATTAGTTTGCAGTTAGCTGCCTGCAGTGACACGGGCTGGTCCACTGAGCCATCCTGGGCAAGCTTAATAATGCTAACACCATGCTATCAAGGGATAATGTTGAACCGTTCCTTAGCAATGCTAACACTATGCTATCAAGGGATACTGTTGAACAATCCCTTAATAATGCTAACACCATGCTATCAAGGGATACAGTTGAACAATCCCTTAACAATGCTAACACCATGCTATCAAGGTATAATGTTGAACCGTTCCTTAGCAATGCTAACACCATGCTATCAAGGTATAATGTTGAACCGTCCCTTAATAATGCTAACACCATGCTATCAAGGGTAACAATCTAACGTGGATGACACTGGTGTTGTTCAACTAGCAGTGCCTTTAGAGGATGCTAGTCAATGGTCTTCGGGGGGGCACGACACACGCTACAATGCTAACCTCTTGCTAACTGTGGTTTCTCTGTCTCTCTCTGCAGGGTGGAGAGGTCTACAGACCAGGTGATCAAGCCGGTCAACGTGGAGGCCTTATCCAAGTGGGTGGGCAAGATCCCTGCGGACGTACTGAGAGACATGCCCGTCATCGCCCCCATGTTGTCCCGTCTGGGGTACGACCCCCACGCCAACCCTCCAAACTACGGCCGGCCAGACCCCAAGGTCCTTGACAACACCAGGAGGGTGAGTGGGGAAACGAATGACAGTGACATGTCAACCCACAACACATACCTCAGACACACTCACCCACACAACTCTAGTGTACTGAGAAACACTGGGACGCATGTTAAGCACACTCCCATACACACAATGCATTCCGATGCATTCCAATGCTTTCCAATGCATTCCACAAAGGATCTGAAGTTTCCTCTGAAGCAGGAAGCAGATCTGAGAATTGTATTCTTAGGTTCCCAGGACTCTTTCTCTAGTTGCATCGCCTTTCAAATCGCCTGTCCAATCTCTGACTCCCATTAAATGACCTGTCCAATCTCTGACTCCTATTAAATTATCTGTCCAATCATCTGCCTCCTAGTTAAATGACCTGTTGAGTTAATATCTGTATTCATATAATTAATTCCCATTTTAATTTAATTCCCACCTGCTGATTTAGCATCTGTCTGAATTCAGTGATCACATCCAAATATATATATATATATTTCTTAACATTTATTTGACTAGGCAAGTCCATTAAGAACAAATTCTTATTTAAAATGACGGCCTACACCGGCCAAACCCGGACGGCGCTGGGCCAAATGTGCGCCGCCCTGTGGGATTCCCAATCACAGCCGAATGTGATACAGCCTGGATTCGAACCAGGGACTGTAGGGATGCCTCTTGCACTGAGATAGAGTGCCTTAGACCACTGCGCCACTCGGTAGCCCAAGTCCCATCCAGTCCCATCTTCCACATCTACCAGACAGACCTGTATGTGAGAGTCCTTCTGCTCTAGTACACTCACTGACCCGGCCAGACGACTTTGGTGCTGGAAAGTGGCGAGCACACGGGCCTCTATTTCTGGAGCAGAATATGTTTTATTCAGCGAGGAGCCCTGGTATCGGGTGTCTCTCAAGCCTCTCTCTTTAGATTTCTTATCTCTGATCCTGTGGAGCATATTCAGTCTGTTTATTTTGATGTCTCTTGTTCAGGATTTAAACTGATACATTCCAGTACTGTAGGCCCCGGAGGACCAATGACCTATGTGTTGTGTAAACGTTCATCTGATTAGCATCTCTCCGTTGACATGTTCTCATGTGATCTCTGAACCTCCACCCTGCTTGGCGTCAGTTCCAGGTTCTATACCATCTCTATGTGTGTGTGTGTGTGTATATATATATATATATATATATATATATATATATATATATATATATATATATATATATATATAATCTATATATATCTCTATTAGATATTTATATATATATATCTCTATTAGATATTTATATATATATATCTCTATTAGATATTTAAGTTTACTTTTAACGTTACAGCCTTATTGTAAATTATTAAATTGTTTTTTCCCCTCATCAATCTACACACAATACCCCATAATGACATCACAATACCCCATAATGACATCACAATACCCCATAATGACATCACAATACCCCATAATGCCAAAGCAAAAAAACGTTTTTTTATATTTTTTTAACAAACGTATATAACAAATGTATAAAAAAAGTTAAACTATCACATTTACATAAGTATTCAGACACTTTACTCAGTACTTTGTTGAAGCGCCTTTGGCAGCGATATACAGCTGGGTTTGATCTGTCTTCAATTTATAATCTTTGAAACCAACGTACAACAACATGCCTTTTTTTTAATAAGTCTGTATTGATCTCTTGTTATCCTAATTGTCTCTCAGAGGAGAAGGGGCGTTGTGAAGTTACGATGCACGGTAACCATATGAAGAGTATTACAGTAAGGAGATAGCCAGCTACTCTTTAACTCTCAATCTGTTTTCCATTTGTCTTGATCCATTATTGATTATTCTCTAGTGGCTAAAGTCTCTAAAGAACAAACTGGGCATACCACACACACACACGCCACACACACACACACACCAAACACATGCGTAGGCACACACACACACACACACACACACACACACACACACACACACACACACACCAAACACATGCGTAGGCACACACACACACGTATGTGTGTGTTTAAGCACGCTGCCCCCCTCTAAACAACTTGGGTGTAAGGAAGTGGCCTCTCTTACATTTTGTGTAAGTCAAGTGTTTTATTGAGCCTTACAGCCTGTGGGTCATAGCCTGGGGGTCACAGCCTGGGGGTCACAGCCTGGCGGTCACAGCCTGGGGGTCACAGCCTGGGGGTCACAGACCCTTACCCCTGTGTCAAGGCTGCCTGTAATTCATCAGCCCAACATGGCGTTGCTGTAGGCCTCATCACATTTCCTGTCCAGGCCCCTCCCACACAACATGTGGGGGGTGGGGCGGCAGGTAGCCTAGTGGATAGAGCGTTGGGCCAGTAACCGAAAGTTTGCAAGATCGAATCCCCGAGCTGACAAGGTGAAAATCTGTTGTTCTGCCACTCAACAATGCCGTTAACCCACTGTTTCCGATAGGCCGTCATTAAAAATAAGAATTTGTTCTTAACTGACTTGCCTGGTTAAATGAAGGTTAAATGAACTGACTTGCCTAGTTCAATGAAAGGTAAATTAACCGACTTGCCTAGTTAAATAAAGGTTAAATTAACAGCCTCCGCTCTTCTGGGAAGGCTTCCCACTAGATGTTGGAACATTGCTGCTATAACAGCCTCCACTCTTCTGGGAAGGCTTCCCACTAGATGTTGGAACATTGCTGCTATAACAGCCTCCACTCTTCTGGGAAGGCTTTCCACTAGATGTTGGAACATCGCTGCAGAGACTTCCATTCAGCCATGTGCATTGGTGAGGTTGGGCACTGATGTTTGGAGATTAGGCCTAGCTCACAGTTGGCGTTCCAATTTATCCCAAAGGTGTTAGATGGGGTTGAGGTCAGGGCTCTGTGCAGGCCAGTCAAGTTCTTCCACACCGATCTCGACAAACCATTTCTGTATGGACCTCACTTTGTGCACAGGGGCATAGTCATGCTGAAACAGGAAAGGGTCTTCCTCAAACTGTTGCCACAAAGTTGGAAACATAGAATCATCTAGAATGTCATTGTATGCTGTAGCGTTAAGATTTCCCTTCACTGGAACTAAGAGGCCTATCCCGAACCATGGAAAAACATCCCCAGACCATTATTCCTCCTCCCCCAAACTTTACAGTTGGCACTATGCATTCAGGCATGTAGCGTTCTTCTGGCATCCCCCAAACCCAGATTTGTCTGTCGGACTGCCAGATGGTGAAGCGTGATTCATCACTCCAGAGAACGCATTTCCACTGCTCCAGAGTTCAATGGAGGCGAGTTTTACACCACTCCAGCCGACGCTTGGTGATCTCAGCCTTGTGTGCGGCTGCACGGCCATGGAAACCCCTTTCATGAAGCTCCTGACAAACAGTTCTCAGTAGTGAGTATTGCAACTGAGGACAGATGATTTTAATATGCTGCACGCTTCAGCACTCGGTGGATCCGTTCTGGTAGCTTGCCGTGGCCTACCACTTCACGGCTGAGCCGTTGTTGCTCCTAGACGTTTCCACTTCACAGTAACAACACTTAGTTTACAGCTCTATCAGGTGCAGAAATTTCACAAACTGACTTGTTGAAAAGGTGGCATCCTATGACGGTGCAACTTTGAAAGTCACTGAGTTCTTCAGTAAGGATGTTCTACTGCCAATGTTTGTCTATGGAGGTTGTATGGCGGTGTACTCGATTTTATATCATATATATATATATATGTGTATATTTATATTTTAGTGTATCATATTGACTCCAGACTTCAATGTGTGTGTGTGTGTGTGCGTGTGCGTGCGTGCGTATATATTTTAGTGTGTCATATTGACTTCAGTGTGTGTGTGTATTTTAGTGTATCACATTGACTTCAGTGTGTGTGTGTATTTTAGTGTATCACATTGACTCCAGACTTCGCTGTGCTCCACTAGCCAGCTGGAGTTATCAACTGTTGTGTTGTTTAAGGGTCTTATGGGGTTTTGGTGAGGTGTTGGTTCCACTTGTCTTTAGAAGACCCTCAAAACAATCAATTTGAACCCTTCAGAGGGATTAACTGTCAGTTGTATTATCTGTTAATAATAAAGTATGGTAATGTATTTTTATAATGGAAAGTATGGTAATGTGATTTTATAATGGAAAGTATGGTAATGTGATTTTTATAATGGAAACTGCTCAGTGGGGAGGTGTGTGTTCCTCTCCCCTGGAGCTGAGCGGAGCCCACCTATTCCTCGTTGTGGTTGTTACCCCAGTGTGAAGTCCCATTTGACTTCTGTCGTGAGAATGTGTTTTCTTCCATATGTTTCAAGTGGAGCCGAACGGGAGAGAACTGGGAATAAATGTGAAATAGTTCATAACGCCACGGTATCTGCGTTCACATCGAGATGCCTAGCCGATGACTCGGACGGAAAGCATTCTGAGACTGATCGAGAGAGGTGTGGGAAATGGGGAGGCGAGGGAGAGGAGGGTTGGAAGAGCGGAGGACCAGGGGAGGGGGGACTAAACCGTGTCCGACCGCAAACAGAGATGAAAGCTAACTAGTTTGTCAGTCGAGGTAGCAGGCCTGGGGTTGTGAGAGAACTCCTGTAGCCCTAGTTCCTGCTCCAAGGTAAACTGTACTGCGATCGGGAGGATAGGCCTTGGGGAGGAGCTTGGGGGGGGTGTAGGTTGGGGGAGCTTAGGGAAGAGCTTGGGAGGAAGATGGGGGTGGGGTAGTTTAAGGGAGAGAGGGAGTTTGGGGGAGGTTTGGTGGTGAGGGAGGTTTGGTAGGGAGGCATGGTGGTGAGGGAGGTTTGGAGGGAGGTTTGGTGGTGAGGGAGGTTTGGTGGTGAGGGAGGTTTGGAGGGAGGTATGGTGGTGAGGGAGGTATGGTGGTGAGGGAGGTTTGGTGATGAGGGAGGCTTGGTGGTGAGGGAGGTTTGGAGGGAGGTATGGTGGTGAGGGAGGTTTGGTGGTGAGGGAGGGAGGTTTGGAGGGAGGTTTGGTGGTGAGGGAGGTTTGGTGGTAGGTATGGTGGTGAGGGAGGTATGGTGGTGAGGGAGGTTTGGAGGGAGGTATGGTGGTGAGGGAGGTTTGGTGGTGAGGGAGGGAGGTTTGGAGGGAGGTTTGGTGGTGAGGGAGGTTTGGTGGTAGGTATGGTGGTGAGGGAGGTATGGTGGTGAGGGAGGTTTGGAGGGAGGTATGGTGGTGAGGGAGGTTTGGAGGGAGGTTTGGTGGTGAGGGAGGTTTGGAGGGAGGTTTGGTGGTGAGGGAGGTTTGGAGGGAGGTATGGTGGTGAGGGAGGTTTGGTGGTGAGGGAGGTTTGGTGGTGAGGGAGGTTTGGTGGTGAGGGAGGTTTGGAGGGAGGTTTGGTGGTGAGGGAGGTTTGGAGGGAGGTTTGGAGGGAGGTTTGATGGTGAGGGAGGTTTGGAGGGAGGTATGGTGGTGAGGGAGGTTTGGAGGGAGGTATGGTGGTGAGGGAGGTTTGGAGGGAGGTTTGGAGGGAGGTATGGTGGTGAGGGAGGTATGGTGGTGAGGGAGGTATGGTGGTGAGGTATGGTGGTGAGGGAGGTATGGTGGTGAGGGAGGTTTGGTGGTGAGGGAGGTTTGGTGGTGAGGGATTTTTGGAGGGAGGTTTGGTGGTGAGGGAGGTTTGGAGGGAGGTTTGGTGGTGAGGGAGGTTTGGAGGGAGGTATGGTGGTGAGGGAGGTTTGGAGGGAGTTTTGATGGTGAGGGAGGTTTGGTGGTGAGAGAGGTTTGTAGGGAGGTTTGGTGGTGAGGGAGGTTTGGTGGTGAGGGAGGTTTGGAGGGAGGTATGGTGGTGAGGGAGGTTTGGAGGAGGCAGATATCTAGCAGGCTGTCAGAATGTTCTCATGCTCTCATTTCATTTAGTTCGTCTAGGGCCAATCCTTCTTCCTGAAGATCTACAACACACAGGGGGGTAGTGATTGGTTCCTGGACTAACCCTCTGCCTCCACAAAAATGTGTGTGCGCGCCTGTGTGTCTGTGCGCGCCTGTGTGTGTATGTGTGTGTGTGTGTTTGTGTCCCATGTGGCTCCGTTGGTAGAACATGCCAGTGTTGCCACGGGGGACCAGAATGAAAAAGTATGAAAATGTATACATGTATACAAGTGGCCCTGGATAAGAGTGTGTGTACGTGCACATCACTGTACGTGCACATCACTGTACGTGCACATCACTGTACGTGCACATCACTGTACGTGCACATCACTGTACGTGCACATCACTGTACGTGCACATCACTGTACGTGCACATCTGATGAGTAGTATAGTGTTTCCCCATCAGATCGAAGACCGCTGCATGGCTTACTCTCCCTCTGTTCCCCTCCCTCCCTCTCCCTCTGTTCCTCTCCCTCTGCTCCCCTCCCTCCCTCCCTCTCCCTCTGCTCCCCTCCCTCCCTCTCCCTCTGCTCCCCTCCCTCTCCCTCTGTTCCCCTCCCTCTCCCTCTGCTCCCCTCCCTCCCTCTCCCTCTGCTCCCCTCCCTCCCTCTCCCTCTGTTCCCCTCCCTCTCCCTCTGCTCCCCTCCCTCTCCCTCTGTTCCCCTCCCTCTCCCTCTGCTCCCCTCCCTCCCTCTCCCTCTGTTCCTCTCCCTCTGCTCCCCTCCCTCTGCTCCCCTCCCTCTCCCTCTGTTCCCCTCCCTCCCTCTCCCTCTGCTCCCCTCCCTCCCTCTCCCTCTGCTCCCCTCCCTCCCTCTCCCTCTGTTCCCCTCCCTCCCTCTCCCTCTGCTCCCCTCCCTCCCTCTCCCTCTGCTCCCCTCCCTCCCTCTCCCTCTGCTCCCCTCCCTCCCTCTCCCTCTGTTCCCCTCCCTCTCCCTCTGTTCCCCTCCCTCTCCCTCTGCTCCCCTCCCTCCCTCTCCCTCTGCTCCCCTCCCTCCCTCTCCCTCTGCTCCCCTCCCTCCCTCTCCCTCTACTCCCCTCCCTCTGCTCCCCTCCCTCCCTCCCTCTCCCTCTGCTCCCCTCCCTCTCCCTCTATTCCCCCTCTCCCTCTGCTCCGCTCCGCTCCCTCCCTCACTCCCTCCCTCCCTCCCTCCCTCTCTCTGCTCTCCCTTCCCTCCTCTCCTCCTTTCCTGATCTCTGTTACAGTACTTTGCGTGCATTAGTTTAAAAGGAAGACAAGCTAACCCCCTAGATCTGTTAGCACCCCTCTCTCCTATGTAACCCCTTGTCTACTTGTCTGAGCTGTCTGTTAGTGGCTGTTTTGTAGAGACAAAACGTCTAGTTTTGAAGAGAATGAAGCATTGTGTCTGTGATGTGTTTCCTGGGTTCCATTCAGAATCATTCTGAAACGGCTCTACTCTCGTAGCTGTTCTTGTATCGACGACGTGGGCAGTTCTCTGGAACGTGTTGTCGTGGTAACGGGACTTAACTGCGGAGAGATGTCGTCCCTCCATCTGTAGCGTCGCCTTGACGACGCCAGGGTTTTTCTTAAGTGATGTGTCCTCCTCTTCCAAGGCTACAGACGGACGGGCTCTGGTCACAGACAGACGGACGGGCGGGCTCTGGTCACAGACAGACGGACGGGCGGGCTCTGGTCACAGACAGACGGACGGGCGGGCTCTGGTCACAGACTGACGGGCGGGCTCTGGTCACAGACTGACGGGCGGGCTCTGGTCACAGACTGACGGGCGGGCTCTGGTCACAGACAGACGGACGGGCGGGCTCTGGTCACAGACTGACGGGCGGGCTCTGGTCACAGACTGACAGACGGGCGGGCTCTGGTCACAGACTGACAGACGGGCGGGCTCTGGTCACAGACTGACAGACGGGCGGGCTCTGGTCACAGACGGACGGGCGGGCTCTGGTCACAGACGGACAGACGGGTGGGCTCTGGTCACAGACGGACAGACGGGCGGGCTCTGGTCACAGACAGACAGACGGGCGGGCTCTGGTCACAGACAGACAGACGGGCGGGCTCTGGTTACAGACGGGCAGGCTCTGGTCACAGAACATGGGCATACATTACACATTAATGCATACAGTATCATATGATGTGTTTACATACATCCTTGGAACCATAGAGATCCTATTCAATTACTTAGAAGTGCTATGTCATAAACCCTCAAAGTTCCAGAATGGGTTGAAAATTGCAGCCATATTGGTCAGGGAGAAATCCAAACCAGTCTCATTGGAACGAATGGCCCTAGAGGCATAATCCAGATTTGACAGATAGGCAATATACCACGGCTAAGGTCTGTTCTTTAGCACGACGCAGAGCAGAGTGCCTGGATAAAGCCCTTAGCCGTGGTACATTGGCTATATACCACAAACCCCCGAGGGGCCGTATTTCTATTAGAAACTGGTTACCAACGTAATTAGAGCAGTAAAAATAATTACTTTGTAATACCCTTGATATACGTTCTGATATATCACGGCTGCCAGCCAATCAGCATTCAGGGCTCGAACCACCCAGTTTATAATAGTAATATAATTATTGTCAACTTAAAAATGTTCTACACAAATTGCCTCTAAAACATATGTACAGTGGCCTTCAGAAAGGATTCACACACATTGACTTTTTCCACATTTTGTTGTTACAGCCTCAATTTCAACGAGTTGTTTCGCTCACTGGCCTACACCCCATAATGTCAAAGTGGAATTATGTTTCCCCCCCCCCCAAAAATACAAATTAATTAAAAATGAAAAGCTGAAATGTCTCGAGTCAATAAGTATTCAACCTAACTTTGTTATGGTGATGCCTAGAAAGGGCTTTATAAATACATTTCATTGATTTGAAGCTGAACCAATCGCTAGAGCGAGGTGCCACATATACCCGATAGTACCTTGCAAAGGTGCAAGAGGAAGCCCAGCTGGGCCGCAGCACAGATGTCAGCGAGGGGCACTCCTCTCGATAGGACGCAGCCACACCTTGTGTTGAACGTGCCACCACAGATCCCAGCATTGGCCTGCCAGCCAGGCGGTATGCTGTCGTAATCGTGTCCACGATCCAGTGAGAGAGCCTCTGCTTTGATAATCCAGCCCCCAGGACTCTCTCACCATAGCAGACAAAGAGCTGCTGGTCTGTTGTTCTCACTGACCGTGTCCGCTCCACATAGGCAGTCAGTGCCCTCACAGGGTACAGCATGCCAGGGGGAGGCCCAGACTCCCCCGCCACTGCCGGGGGATCGTAAGCAAACAGGATAAAAGGGATGTTCACATGCCTGTCTGGCAGAACCTTCGGGAGGAATGAAGGGTTGGGGCGGAGAGAGATTCTCCTCCCCCCCGGGGTCTATCTGGTAGCACTCAGAACTTACTGAAAGCGCATGGAGCTCACGCACCCTCTTCAAGAAAGCCACCTTCATAGAGAGGTGTTTCAGGGAGGCAGACTCCCAATGGGTCGAAAGGCGGCTTTGCCAAAGCTGCCAAGACCACATCCAGAATCCCAGCTCGCCATTGAGCGGGTCCTAGCTGGACGCAGGCGACGAACCCCCTTCATAAACCTGGAGACCAAGGGATGGCGCCTCACTGACCTGTCCATCCACCCCACATGGCAGGCAGATATAGCGGCCAAATACCCTCTCAGTGTAGAGGCTGTCGAGCCCTCATCCAAGCGAGACTGTCGAGCCCTCATCCAAGCGAGACTGTCGATCCCTCATCCAAGCGAGACTGTCGAGCCCTCATCCAAGCGAGACTGTCGAGCCCTCATCCAAGCGAGACTGTCGAGCCCTCATCCAAGCGAGACTGTCGAGCCCTCATCCAAGCGAGACTGTAGGTATTGGAGGACATACTGCACCCTGAATGACTCGGGCACAACATCAATACCAGTGCACCAAGAGCAGAACAACCACCAGTGCAACTGGTATGCCGAGGTTGTAGCCGCCGCCCTTGCGTTCTGCATGGTGTTCATTACACCCTCCTGTAGTCCTCCTCCTGGCGCCCGACCGCCTGGGTCCCCTAGGCATGTCCCTATGGCGGTGACGGTTGACAGGTTGTTGCTCCACCACACACTGTGCCCCTCCCCGCTGTCGTCCCTCAGCACGAGATGATGGGGCAGGAGAGGGACCCCACCATCGTTCGGGTGCAGGTGGGTGGGGACCTGGGGCCTGAGGAGACGGCATGAACCGTCTCCCGGTCCCTACGAACCTTATCAGTCTGCTCCAGAATGTCATTAACCCCTGGGCCAAATGTCAGCCCTGGGGTGATGGGGAGATTGGCAAATGTGGTCTGGAGACCAGCTAGCGGGGGCGGGGGGGGGGGGGGTGTTGTTCCTGTCTTTTTCTGTGGCTAAACCAACTAGGCTCATCATTTTAACAAATGTATTTGTTTTTACAGGTTGCATACAAGTTTTTATTATTAAGGCACATGAGAGTACATATGTTCCAGAAGGCGTTTCTGCCCCAAAATGCATTTTTTAAATATTTTTATTTAACTAGGCAAGTCAGTTAAGAACAAATTCTTATTTTCAAATGACGGCCTAGGAACAGTGGGTTAACTGCCTGTTCAGGGGCAGAACGACAGCTCGGGGGTTTGAACTTGCAACCTTCCGGTTACTAGTCCAACGCTCTAACCACTAGGCTACCCTGCCGCAAATGCCTCTCCTGTGAATTAGTGACACGGGTCACAAATGTAGAATAAGTCAAGGGGTATGAATACTTTCTGAAGGCACTGTAAACAAACCATAAATGTATCATTTTCTATTTTCTTGGAAAGCTGTGATTGCTATTATATGATACAATATCAGTATTTAGGGGCGGCAGGGTAGCCTAGTGGTTAGAGCATTGGACTAGTAACCGAAAGGTTGCAAGTTCAAATCCCCTGTTGTTCTGCCCCTGAACAGGCAGTTAACCCCCCTCTAAAACTGTCTTGGCTAGCTAACAAACATACAGTTTACCTAAATACATTTAAACTCAGTTTTTCACAATTCCTGACATTTAATCCTAGTAAAAATTCCCTGTTTTAGGTCAGTTAGGATCACCACTTTATTTTAAGAATGTGAAATGTCAGAATAATAGTAGAGTGATTTATTTCAGCTTTTAGTTCTTTCATCACATTCCCAGTGGGGCAGAAGTTTACACTCAATTAGTATTTGGTAGCATTGCCTTTAAATTGTTTAACTTGGGTCAAATGTTTCGGGTAGCCTTCCACAAGCTTCCCACAATAAGTTGGGTGAATTTTGGCCCATTCCTCCTGACAGAACTGGTGTAACTGAGTCAGGTTTGTAGGCTTCCTTGCTCGCACATGCTTTTCTTCAGTTCTGCCCACACATTTTCTATAGGACTGAGGTCAGGGCTTTGTGATGGCCACTCCAATACCTTGACTTTGTTGTTTATTTGTTTCCTCCAAACATAACGATGGTCATTATGGCCAAACAGTTTGATTTTTGTTTCATCAGACCAGGGGACATTTCTCCAAAAAGTACGATCTTTGTCCCAATGTGCAGTTGCAAACTGTGGTCTGGCTTTTTTTATGGCGGTTTTGGAGCAGTGGCTTCTTCATGGTTGAGTGGCCTTTCAGGTTATGTCGATATAGACCTCGTTTTACTGTGGATATAAATACTCTTTGTACCTGCTTCATCCAGCATCTTCACAAGGTCATTTGCTGTTGTTCTGGGATTGATTTGCACTTTTCACACCAAAGTATGTTAGTCTCTGGGAGACAGAACGCGTCTCCTTCCTGAGCAGTATGACGGCTGCGTGGTCCCATGGTGTTTATACTTGCGTACTATTGTTTGTACAGATTAACTTGGTACCTTCAGGTGCTTGGAAATTGCTCCCAAGGATGAACCAGACTTGTGGAGGTCTACAAATGTTTTTCTGAGGTCTTGGCTGATTTCTTTTGATTTTCCCATGATGTCAAGCAACTGGCACTGAGTTTGAAGGTAGGCCTTGAAATACATCCACAGGTACACCTCCAATTGACTCAAATGATGTCACTTAGCCTATCAGAAGCTTCTAAAGCCATGACAGAATTGTATGGAATTTTCCAAGCTGTTTAAAGGCACAGTCAACTTAGTGTATGTAAACTTCTAACCCCTGGAATTGTGATACAGTGAATTATAAGTGAAATAATCTGTCTGTAAACAATTGTTGGAAAAATTACTTGTATCACGCACAAAGTAGATGTCCTAACCGACTTGCCAAAACAATAGTTTGTATACAAGAAATTTGTGGAGTGGTTGAAAAACTAGTTTTAATGACTCCAACCTAAGTGTATGTAAACTAGTTTTAATGACTCCAACCTAAGTGTATGTAAACTAGTTTTAATGACTCCAACCTAAGTGTATGTAAACTAGTTTTAATGACTCCAACCTAAGTGTATGTAAACTAGTTTTAATAACTCCAACCTAAGTGTATGTAAACTAGTTTTAATGACTCCAATCTAAGTGTATGTAAACTAGTTTTAATGACTCCAACCTAAGTGCATGTAAACTAGTTTTAATGACTCCAACCTAAGTGTATGTAAACTAGTTTTAATGACTCCAACCTAAGTGTATGTAAACTAGTTTTAATGACTCCAACCTAAGTGCATGTAAACTAGTTTTAATGACTCCAACCTAAGTGTATGTAAACTAGTTTTAATGACTCCAACCTAAGTGCATGTAAACTAGTTTTAATGACTCCAACCTAAGTGCATGTAAACTAGTTTTAATGACTCCAACCTAAGTGCATGTAAACTAGTTTTAATGACTCCAACCTAAGTGAATGTAAACTAGTTTTAATGACTCCAACCTAAGTGCATGTAAACTAGTTTTAATGACTCCAACCTAAGTGTATGTAAACTAGTTTTAATGACTCCAACCTAAGTGCATGTAAACTTCCGACTTCAACTGTACATATTCATTATTTTACAATATCTTATCACAGCACTGACAAACCATAGTTGACCAACTCCCCTGACCAAAATGGCCGACCTTTATCCCACCATAAGAAAGTTCTTTACCATTCTAGCATTCTAATTCCTAATTCTATGCTTGGTACATATAGAGAGACACTGTTAGCTCCCCAGACAGACAGGCTCCCTGGCTACGGTCAGTCTACAACAGGGGCTTCTCTTTCTCTCACTCTCTGTTCCCTCTTTTCCCTCTCTTGTGTGTAGATGGGTGAGGGGGAAAAATAGATTTCACCCATTTTTTAATTACGGTAACTTAAATTAAATTAGTAAATTAGTAACATAACAAAAATAATTCCTAAAATAAATCTATATTAGATACAGGTGGCGTTTTTATGTCAGTTGTTTATCTCGATATCAACCCCAACAAGAATGCAAATGTGTTGCTTTGAAGATTCCTAAACAAAATGAAACGCCTACCTTGGTGAACACCATGCAAGCCTTCCCGCTTCTTGTGTTTTAACATTCTTAAACTGTCAATAGAATCATTTAGTCTTGTGAGTAATGATCTGGCCTCTCAATATTTCCATTGATTACTTTGTGTGACAACAGCCGCGATATGGTCATTGTTACAGCTCTATATAGAGGACAAAATGGCACCCTATTCTCTGCATAGTGCACTGCTTTGGACGAGCCTCTGATCAAAAGTTATGCACTATATGAGGAATAGTGTTCCATATCAGGCGAACCCTTAGTCACACCGGGACAGTAAACGTGTTTGGTTGGTTGGTTGTTCCAGAAGAAGGCTAGGCTGTAAAATTAAACAGACTGGCTATGGGACAGTAGAAGGCTGTAAACTGACTGGCTATTGGACAGTAGAAGGCTGTAAACAGACTGGCTATTGGACAGTAGAAGGCTGTAAACAGACTGGCTATTGGACAGTAGAAGGCTGTAAAATTAAACAGACTGGCTATTGGACAGTAGAAGGCTGTAAACAGACTGGCTGTTGGACAGTAGAAGGCTGTAAAATTAAACAGACTGGCTATTGGACAGTAGAAGGCTGTAAAATTAAACAGACTGGCTATTGGACAGTAGAAGGCTGTAAACAGACTGGCTATTGGACAGTAGAAGGCTGTAAACAGACTGGCTATTGGACAGTAGAAGGCTGTAAACAGACTGGCTATTGGACAGTAGAAGGCTGTAAACTGACTGGCTGTTGGACAGTAGAATGCTATAAACAGACTGGCTATTGGACAGTAGAAGGCTGTAAACAGACTGGCTATTGGACAGTAGAAGGCTGTAAACTGACTGGCTATTGGACAGTAGAAGGCTGTAAACTGACTGGCTATTGGACAGTAGAAGGCTGTAAACAGACTGGCTATTGGACAGTAGAAGGCTGTAAAATTAAACAGACTGGCTATTGGACAGTAGAAGGCTGTAAAATTAAACAGACTGGCTATTGGACAGTAGAAGGCTGTAAACAGACTGGCTATTGGACAGTAGAAGGCTGTAAACAGACTGGCTATTGGACAGTAGAAGGCTGTAAACAGACTGGCTATTGGACAGTAGAAGGCTGTAAACTGACTGGCTGTTGGACAGTAGAATGCTATAAACAGACTGGCTATTGGACAGTAGAAGGCTGTAAACAGACTGGCTATTGGACAGTAGAAGGCTGTAAACTGACTGGCTATTGGACAGTAGAAGGCTGTAAACTGACTGGCTATTGGACAGTAGAAGGCTGTAAACAGACTGGCTATTGGACAGTAGAAGGCTGTAAACAGACTGGCTATTGGACAGTAGAAGGCTGTAAACAGACTGGCTATTGGACAGTAGAAGGCTGTAAACTGACTGGCTATTGGACAGTAGAAGGCTGTAAAATTAAACAGACTGGCTATTGGACAGTAGAAGGCTGTAAACTGACTGGCTGTTGGACAGTAGAAGGCTGTAAACAGACTGGCCATTGGACAGTAGAAGGCTGTAAACTGACTGGCTATTGGACAGTAGAAGGCTGTAAACAGACTGGCTATTGGACAGTAGAAGGCTGTAAACAGACTGGCGATGGGACAGTAGAAGGCTGTAAAATTAAACAGACTGGCTATTGGACAGTAGAAGGCTGTAAACAGTCTGGCTATTGGACAGTAGAAGGCTGTAAACAGACTGGCGATGAGACAGTAGAAGGCTGTAAACTGAAACAGACTGGCTATGGGACAGTAGAAGGCTGTAAACAGTCTGGCTATTGGACAGTAGAAGGCTGTAAACAGACTGGCTATTGGACAGTAGAAGGCTGTAAACAGACTGACTGTTGGACAGTAGAAGGCTGTAAACAGACTGGCTATTGGACAGTAGAAGGCTGTAAAATTAAACAGACTGGCTATTGGACAGTAGAAGGCTGTAAACAGTCTGGCTATGGGACAGTAGAAGGCTGTAAACAGACTGGCTATTGGACAGTAGAAGGCTGTAAACAGACTGGCTATTGGACAGTAGAAGGCTGTAAACAGACTGGCTATTGGACAGTAGAAGGCTGTAAACTGACTGGCTATTGGACAGTAGAAGGCTGTAAACTGAAAACGACTGGCTATTGGACAGTAGAAGGCTGTAAACAGACTGGCGATGGGACAGTAGAAGGCTGTAAACTGAAACAGACTGGCTATTGGACAGTAGAAGGCTGTAAACAGACTGGCTATTGGACAGTAGAAGGCTGTAAACAGACTGGCTATTGGACAGTAGAAGGCTGTAAACAGACTGGCGATGGGACAGTAGAAGGCTGTAAACAGACTGGCTATTGGACAGTAGAAGGCTGTAAACAGACTGGCTGTTGGACAGTAGAAGGCTGTAAACAGACTGGCTGTTGGACAGTAGAAGGCTGTAAACAGACTGGCTGTTGGACAGTAGAAGGCTGTAAAATTAAACAGACTGGCTATTGGACAGTAGAAGGCTGTAAACAGTCTGGCTATGGGACAGTAGAAGGCTGTAAACAGACTGGCTATTGGACAGTAGAAGGCTGTAAACTGACTGGCTGTTGGACAGTAGAATGCTATAAACAGACTGGCTATTGGACAGTAGAAGGCTGTAAACAGACTGGCGATGGGACAGTAGAAGGCTGTAAACAGACTGGCTATTGGACAGTAGAAGGCTGTAAACAGACTGGCTGTTGGACAGTAGAAGGCTGTAAACAGACTGGCTGTTGGACAGTAGAAGGCTGTAAACAGACTGGCTGTTGGACAGTAGAAGGCTGTAAAATTAAACAGACTGGCTATTGGACAGTAGAAGGCTGTAAACAGACTGGCTGTTGGACAGTAGAAGGCTGTAAACAGACTGGCTATTGGACAGTAGAAGGCTGTAAACAGACTGGCTATTGGACAGTAGAAGGCTGTAAACAGACTGGCTATTGGACAGTAGAAGGCTGTAAACAGACTGGCTATTGGACAGTAGAAGGCTGTAAACTGACTGGCTATTGGACAGTAGAAAGCTGTAAACAGACTGGCGATGGGACAGTAGAAGGCTGTAAACTGAAACAGACTGGCTATTGGACAGTAGAAGGCTGTAAACAGACTGGCTATTGGACAGTAGAAGGCTGTAAACAGACTGGCGATGGGACAGTAGAAGGCTGTAAACAGACTGGCTATTGGACAGTAGAAGGCTGTAAACAGACTGGCTGTTGGACAGTAGAAGGCTGTAAACAGACTGGCTGTTGGACAGTAGAAGGCTGTAAACAGACTGGCTGTTGGACAGTAGAAGGCTGTAAAATTAAACAGACTGGCTATTGGACAGTAGAAGGCTGTAAACAGTCTGGCTATGGGACAGTAGAAGGCTGTAAACAGACTGGCTATGGGACAGTAGAAGGCTGTAAACAGTCTGGCTATGGGACAGTAGAAGGCTGTAAACAGACTGGCTATGGGACAGTAGAAGGCTGTAAACTGACTGGCTATTGGACAGTAGAAGGCTGTAAACTGAAACAGACTGGCTATTGGACAGTAGAAGGCTGTAAACAGACTGGCTGTTGGACAGTAGAAGGCTGTAAACAGACTGGCTATTGGACAGTAGAAGGCTGTAAACAGACTGGCTATTGGACAGTAGAAGGCTGTAAACAGACTGGCTATTGGACAGTAGAAGGCTGTAAACTGAAACTGACTGGCTATTGGACAGTAGAAGGCTGTAAACAGTCTGGCTATGGGACAGTAGAAGGCTGTAAACAGTCTGGCTATTGGACAGTAGAAGGCTGTAAACAGACTGGCGATGGGACAGTAGAAGGCTGTAAACTGAAACAGACTGGCTATGGGACAGTAGAAGGCTGTAAACTGACTGGCTATTGGACAGTAGAAGGCTGTAAACAGACTGGCTATGGGACAGTAGAAGGCTGTAAACAGTCTGGCTATGGGACAGTAGAAGGCTATAAACAGACTGGCTATTGGACAGTAGAAGGCTGTAAACAGACTGGCTATTGGACAGTAGAAGGCTGTAAACTGACTGGCTATAGGACAGTAGAAGGCTGTAAACAGACTGGCTATTGGACAGTAGAAGGCTGTAAACTGACTGGCTATTGGACAGTAGAAGGCTGTAAACAGACTGGCTATTGGACAGTAGAAGGCTGTAAACTGACTGGCTATTGGACAGTAGAAGGCTGTAAACTGACTGGCTATAGGACAGTAGAAGGCTGTAAACAGACTGGCTATGGGACAGTAGAAGGCTGTAAACTGAAACAGACTGGCTATAGGGTATTTTGGGAAAATGCCGGATGGGCTGGTTCTGTCTTCAGCCCATGGGCCTGTCTAAATGATAATATATTTAGTTAATATTGTGGGCCTCAAGGGGAAACGTTTACCAGTGTGGGGACTTTGAGGAAAGTGTTTGTGCCTGTGTGTTTGAAATGCCCAGGCCGAACTTCTGATCCCAGTCCGTCCCTAGCTGTAAATGAGGGACTCATGGATGAGCTCCAAAGCCACAATCAATATATTTTAAGTGGTTTTGCATTGTCTATGATCCATGGTGAGAAAAATAAATTGGGATCAATATGTTCTCAAGTCTCTCTGCTCACTCCACAGCAACACTGAGAAGACCAGGATGATGAGGTTGAGAATGATTGGAGAGAAATTAGAAACCTGTGGACAGTTGTCAATACACAGTCAGTGGTTCCGGTGTAAACAGTTTAAAGCAGTGGGTGGCGATCCTATCTCCTCTGACCACAGAACCCCCCGACGTCGTTTCCTGACTATTCAGGAATCACCAGCGTTCGTCAACACCCAGCAGGGGATCTACTGAGCACGGTCAACGTTCGTTATGGTATCTTGTCAGAGCTGGTTTGCGTCAGGGTTTCATGTGTAAATAGTTGACTTCAGAGGTATATCTCAGCCCTTGATTACTAGCCTTGGGGTAAATATCTCAGCCCTTGATTACTAGCCTCGGGGTAAATATCTCAGCCCTTGATTACTAGCCTCGGGTAAAGATCTCAGCCCTTGATTCCTGGCCTCGGGGCATAATATCTCAGCCCTTGGTTACTGGCCTTGGGGTATAACATCTCAGCCCTTGATTCCTGGCCTCGGGGTATAATATCTCTGCCCTTGATTACTGGCCTCGGGGTATAATATCTCTGTCCTTGATTCCTGGCCTCGGGGTAAATATCTCTGCCCTTGATTCCTGACCTCGGGGTATAATATCTCTGCCCTTGATTACTGGCCTCGGGGTATAATATCTCTGCCCTTGATTACTAGCCTCGGGGTAAATATCTCAGCCCTTGATTACTAGCCTCGGGTAAATATCTCAGCCCTTGATTCCTGGCCTCGGGGCATAATATCTCAGCCCTTGGTTACTGGCCTCGGGGTATAATATCTCTGCCCTTGATTACTGGCCTCGGGGTATAATATCTCTGCCCTTGATTCCTGGCCTCGGGGTAAATATCTCTGCCCTTGATTCCTGGCCGCGGGGTATAATATCTCTGCCCTTGATTCCTGGCCTCGGGGTAAATATCTCTGCCCTTGATTCCTGGCCTCGGGGTAAATATCTCTGCCCTTGATTCCTGGCCTCGGGGTATAATATCTCAGCCCTTGATTCCTGGCCTCGGGGTATAAAATCTCAGCCCTTGATTCCTGGCCTCGGGGTATAAAATCTCAGCCCTTGATTCCTGGCCTCGGGGTATAATATCTCATTCCCTGATTCCTGGCCTCGGGGTATAATATCTCATTCCCTGATTCCTGGCCTCGGGGTATAATATCTCAGCCCTTGATTCCTGGCCTCAGGGTATAATATCTCAGCCCTTGATTCCTGACCTCGGGGTATAATATCTCAGCCCTTGATTACTGGCCTCGGGGTATAATATCTCATTCCCTGATTCCTGGCCTCGGGGTAAATATCTCAGCCCTTGATTCCTGGCCTCGGGGTATAATATCTCATTCCCTGATTCCTGGCCTCGGGGTATAATATCTCAGCCCTTGATTACTGGCCTCAGGGTGTAATATCTCATTCCCTGATTCCTGGCCTCGGGGTGTAATATCTCATTCCCTGATTACTAGCCTCGGGGTATAATATCTCATTCCCTGATTACTGGCCTCGGGGTATAATATCTCATTCCCTGATTACTGGCCTCGGGGTGTAATATCTCAGCCCTTGATTACTGGCCTCGGGGTATAATATCTCATTCCCTGATTCCTGGCCTCGGGGTAAATATCTCAGCCCTTGATTCCTGGCCTCGGGGTATAATATCTCATTCCCTGATTCCTGGCCTCGGGGTATAATATCTCATTCCCTGATTCCTGGCCTCGGGGTATAATATCTCATTCCCTGATTCCTGGCATCGGGGTATAAAATCTCAGCCCTTGATTACTGGCCTCAGGGTGTAATATCTCATTCCCTGATTCCTGGCCTCGGGGTGTAATATCTCATTCCCTGATTACTAGCCTCGGGGTATAATATATCATTCCCTGATTCCTGGCCTCGGGGTATAATATCTCAGCCCTTCATTCCTGGCCTCGGGGTAAAGTCAACGGTTTGATCTTCCTCTTCACTATCACTTCTCAGGAATGACAACTAGAGGTTGATGAAATCGCCTGGAGTGGAAGCTCACCATGCAGACTGGGTAAACGGGTGATTTTCTAAATATTCACACAGACATGGAATAAGAATATTACAGTCCACCAGCCGCACACTAGCTGGGGGTTGTAATGTATAAATCCTGGCAGTGGACTGTGACTGGTGGATCTGGGGCTGGATCTGGTCCAGGTTTTCCCGGCTGCCTCGCGTGCTACAGATCTTCTCTTCGGGAGGCGCAGCATTGTGGAAACTGAGCCAGAGGCTTGTCTAACTCCGTTTTCCCCCCACCTCTGTTCTCTCTGGAAATCTACCAGGACAGAGAGGGAAGTCTGTCCAGAATAAAAGCTCAAACCCGTATCCGACTATCCACAGTTGGAGGCTGACAAATTAACAAAGAACAAGTGACTGAAACATAACTGGATCATCGTCGCTCTCAATAATATTCCCCAGTCCAGTCTCCCTGTCCAGTCTCCCAGTCCAGTCTCCCTGTCCAGTCTCCCTGTCCAGTCTCCCTGTCCAGTCTCCCAGTCCAGTCTCCCAGTCCAGTCTCCCAGTCCAGTCTCCCTGTCCAGTCTCCCTGTCCAGTCTCCCTGTCCAGTCTCCCTGTCCAGTCTCCCTGTCCAGTCTCCCAGTCCAGTCTCCCAGTCCAGTCTTCCTGTCCAGAAGAGGGAAGGGAGGGAGAAGAGGGAAGGGAGGGAGGAGAGGGAGAAGAGAGAAGGGAGGGAGGAGAGGGAAGGGAGGGAGAAGGGAGGGAGGAGAGGGAGAAGAGAGAGAAGAGAGAAGGGAGGAGTGGGAGAAGAGGGGAGGAGAGGGAAGGGAGGGAGAAGAGGGAGGAGTGGGAGGAGAGGGAAGGGAGGGAGAAGAGGGAGGGAGAAGAGGGAGAAGAGGGAAGGGAGGGAGGAGAGGGAGAAGAGAGAAGGGAGGGAGAAGAGAGAAGGGAGGGAGGAGTGGGAAGGGAGGAGAGGGAAGAGAGGAGTGGGAGAAGAGGGGAGGGAGGAGAGGAGAGGGAAGGGAGGAGTGGGAGAAGAGGAGAGGGAAGGGAGGGAGGGAGAAGAGGGAGGAGAGGGAAGGGAGGGAGGAGAGGGAGAAGAGAGAAGGGAGGGAGAAGAGAGAAGGGAGGGAGGAGTGGGAAGGGAGGAGAGGGAAGAGAGGAGTGGGAGAAGAGGGGAGGGAGGAGAGGAGAGGGAAGGGAGGAGTGGGAGAAGAGGAGAGGGAAGGGAGAAGAGGGAAGGGAGGGAGAAGAGGAAAGGGAGGGAGGAGAGGGAAGGGAGGGAGGGAAAAGAGAGAGGGAAGGGAGGGAGGAGAGGGAGAAGAGGGAGGGTAGGGAGGAGAGACTCCCTCTACATGCTCCAGTGTGGCACAGTCTCACCCAGGGAACAGTTCCATGATACATCCCAAATTACACCCTACATAGTGCACTACTTTGACCAGGGCCCATAAAGGAATAGGGTGCCATTTGGGCACTCCCAGACCTCAGCTAGGGCAGTCAAGCAGCCACCCCCATAGGGAGCCTGAGGTCAGGGCAACACCAGGTGGCTCGTGGCCGGGTCAGGCAGGCGGGCGGTTGGTGCCAAGCCTGTGGTGCTTTGAGAAGAGGAGCCTTGGGCTCTGTCTGTGTCCCAAATGGCACCCTATTCCCTATAGCCCTCAAACTCAACTCTGGACCTCCGAGCCAGTTCCACTGCATTTTTGTCATTGTTCCCCTATAATCAGGGACTGATTTAGACCTGGGATACCAAGTGGGTGAAATAAATTATCAGGTAGAACAGAAATTCCAGTAGGACCTCGTAGGGTAAGTGTTGACTAACCCTGCCCTGTATAGTTCACTACTTTTGACCAGGACCTTTTGTCTAAAGTAGTGCACTATGTAGGGAATAGGATGCCATTTGGGATACATACATCCTGTGCTTTGAGAAGAGTCCTGTAGCTCTGTGACTGGCCCTGGAGTCTGGCCTCTCAGCTCTGTGACTGGCCCTGGAGTCTGGCCTCTCAGCTCTGTGACTGGCCCTGGAGTCTGGCCTCTCAGCTCTGTGACTGGCCCTGGAGTCTGGCCTGTCAGCCCTGTGACTGGCCCTGGAGTCTGGCCTCTCAGCCCTGTGACTGGCCCTGGAGTCTGGCCTCTCAGCCCTGTGACTGGCCCTGGAGTCTGGCCTCTCAGCCCTGTGACTGGCCCTGGAGTCTGGCCTCTCAGCCCTGTGACTGGCCCTGGAGTCTGGCCTCTCAGCCCTGTGACTGGCCCTGGAGTCTGGCCTCTCAGCCCTGTGACTGGCCCTGGAGTCTGGCCTCTCAGCCCTGTGACTGGCCCTGGAGTCTGGCCTCTCAGCCCTGTGACTGGCCCTGGAGTCTGGCCTCTCAGCTCTGTGACTGGCCCTGGAGTCTGGCCTCTCAGCTCTGTGACTGGCCCTGGAGTCTGGCCTGTCAGCTCTGTAGCCCTGTGACTGGCCCTGGAGTCTGGCCTCTCAGCTCTGTGACTGGCCCTGGAGTCTGGCCTCTCAGCCCTGTGACTGGCCCTGGAGTCTGGCCTCTCAGCCCTGTGACTGGCCCTGGAGTCTGGCCTCTCAGCCCTGTGACTGGCCCTGGAGTCTGGCCTCTCAGCCCTGTGACTGGCCCTGGAGTCTGGCCTCTCAGCCCTGTGACTGGCCCTGGAGTCTGGCCTCTCAGCCCTGTGACTGGCCCTGGAGTCTGGCCTCTCAGCCCTGTGACTGGCCCTGGAGTCTGGCCTCTCAGCCCTGTGACTGGCCCTGGAGTCTGGCCTCTCAGCTCTGTGACTGGCCCTGGAGTCTGGCCTCTCAGCTCTGTGACTGGCCCTGGAGTCTGGCCTGTCAGCTCTGTAGCCCTGTGACTGGCCCTGGAGTCTGGCCTCTCAGCTCTGTGACTGGCCCTGGAGTCTGGCCTCTCAGCCCTGTGACTGGCCCTGGAGTCTGGCCTGTCAGCTCTGTAGCCCTGTGACTGGCCCTGGAGTCTGGCCTCTCAGCTCTGTGACTGGCCCTGGAGTCTGGCCTCTCAGCCCTGTGACTGGCCCTGGAGTCTGGCCTCTCCTTCAGAGCTCC
Organism: Oncorhynchus mykiss; assembly: GCF_057628025.1. Lineage (NCBI taxonomy): Eukaryota > Metazoa > Chordata > Actinopteri > Salmoniformes > Salmonidae > Oncorhynchus > Oncorhynchus mykiss. The sequence continues at coordinate 44,406,530 of NC_143048.1, forward strand.
CTGGCAGCGGGGGTGCATTAAATACAGTAACACTCCAGCACATATGGAAAAGCAGACAGTGTTGTGTTCTAGTGTAAAACCCTGTTCAGAAAGGGAGGTTGTTACAGCTGCCTGTCTGCCACGTCTAGCTACTCAGTACTACCCCCCACTCTGGCTTCCACGTCTAGCTACTCAGAACTACCCACCACTCTGGCTTCCATGTCTAGCTACTCAGAACTACCCACCACTCTGGCTTCCACGTCTAGCTACTCAGAACTACCCACCACTCTGGCTTCCATGTCTAGCTACTCAGAACTACCCCCCACTCTGGCTTCCACGTCTAGCTACTCAGAACTACCCCCCACTCTGGCTTCCACGTCTAGCTACTCAGAACTACCCCCCACTCTGGCTTCCACGTCTAGCTACTCAGAACTACCCCCCACTCTGGCTTCCACGTCTGGCTACGCAGAACTACCCCCCACTCTGGCTTCCACGTCTAGCTACTCAGAACTACCCCCCACTCTGGCTTCCACGTCTGGCTACGCAGAACTACCCCCCACTCTGGCTTCCACGTCTAGCTACTCAGAACTACCCCCCACTCTGGCTTCCACGTCTGGCTACGCAGAACTACCCCCCACTCTGGCTTCCACGTCTGGCTACTCAGAACTACCCCCCACTCTGGCTTCCATGTCTAGCTACTCAGAACTACCCCCCACTCTGGCTTCCACGTCTGGCTACTCAGAACTACCCCCCACTCTGGCTTCCACGTCTGGCTACGCAGAACTACCCCCCACTCTGGCTTCCACGTCTGGCTACGCAGAACTACCCCCCACTCTGGCTTCCACGTCTGGCTACTCAGAACTACCCCCCACTCTGGCTTCCACGTCTAGCTACTCAGAACTACCCCCCACTCTGGCTTCCACGTCTAGCTACTCAGAACTACCCCCCACTCTGGCTTCCACGTCTAGCTACTCAGAACTACCCCCCACTCTGGCTTCCACGTCTAGCTACTCAGAACTACCCCCCACTCTGGCTTCCACATCTAGCTACTCAGAACTACCCCCCACTCTGGCTTCCACGTCTAGCTACGCAGAACTACCCCCAACTCTGGCTTCCACATCTAGCTACTCAGTACTACCCCCCACTCTGGCTTCCACGTCTGGCTACTCAGAACTACCCCCCACTCTGGCTTCCACGTCTAGCATTTACCGTAGTTACTAGACACTACACACAACATGAATGCAACTCCTAAGAGGGTATGATTGAACTAAAATCCTACAATGTAGGGGTGTGTGTGTGTGCGTGCGTGTGTGTGTGTGTGCGTGTGTGTGTGTGTGTGCGTGTGTGCGTGTGTCTGTGTGTCTGTGTGTGTGTGCAGTGGGGAGATTATCCAGGAGCATGATGACAGATAAGTGGATCTCTGCTAGTGTCTCTGTTCACGAGGGATGGAGTTATGATTTATCACCCTAATCTCCTTATGGCACATATCTACTGAAGGCCACGCACGCCCGCACGCACACACACACACACACACACACACACACACACAGGAGCTTGTCAGTCTCGAGCTGGAGCTTGTCAGTCTCGAGCTGGAGCTTGTCAGTACTGACCCTGCACCAGCAACAGCAAAACCAACCTAACATGAATCAATGGAGGCACTGACAAAAACTGATCCCAAATCAGCCAAATGCATTAGGGCTACCATCTGGTCCTATAAAAGGGGGTGATAGGGTCCTGGGAGAGGGAATAGGACAGTTCTGAGCACTTGACCTAGGATGCATCCCAAATGGCACCCTATTCCCTATATAGTGCTCTACTTTAGACCCTATTCCCTATATAGTGCTCTACTTTAGACCCTATTCCCTATATAGTGCTCTACTTTATTAAAATCAAATCCAAATCAATGCATTTATAAAGCCCTTCTTACATCAGCTGATATCTCAAAGTGCTGTACAGAAACCCAGCCTAAAACCCCAAACAGTAAACAATGCAGATGTAGAAGCACGGTGGCTAGGAATACCTCCCTAGAAAGGCCAAAACCTAGGAAGAAACCTAGAGAGGAACCAGGTCAGCACCTCAGGAGTAAATGTCAGTTGGCTTTTCATAACCGATCATTCAGAGTGTCTCTACCGCTCCTGCTGTCTCTAGAGAGTTGAAAACAGCAGGTCTGAGACAGGTAGAACGTCCGGTGAACAGGTCAGGGTTCCATAGCCGCAGGCAGGACAGTTGAAACTGGAGCAGCAGCACGGCCAGGTAGACTGGGGACAGCAAGGAGTCATCATGTCAGGCATGGTCCTAGGGCTCAGGTCCTCCGAGAGAAAGAAAGAAAGAAAGAAAGAAAGAAAGAAAGAAAGAAAGAAAGAAAGAAAGAATGAGAGAGAGCATACTTAAATTCACACATATTATTTACACCGAATAAGACAGGAGAAGTACTCCAGATATAACAGACTGACCCTAGCCCCCCGACACATAAACTACTGCAGCATAAATACTGGAGGCTGAGACAGGAGGGGTCAGGAGACACTGTGGCCCCATCCAAGGCCAAACAGGGCCAAACCGGCAGGATATAACCCCACCCTACTTTGCCAAAGCACAGCCCCCACACCACTAGAGGGATATCTTCAACCACCAACTTACCATCCTGAGACAAGGCCGAGTATAGCCCACAAAGATCTCCGCAACGGCACAACCCAAAGGGGGGGCGCCTACCCGGACAGGAAGATCACGTCAGTGACTCAACCCACTCAAGTGATGCACCCCTCCTTGGGACATCATGGAAGAGCACCAGTAACCAAGTGACTCAGCCCCTATAATAGGGTTAGAGGCAGAGAATCCCAGTGGAGAGAGGGGAACTGGCCAGGCAGAGACAGCAAGGGCGGTTCGTTGCTCCAGAGCCTTTCCGTTCACCTTCCCACTCCTGGGCCAGACTACACTCAATCATATGACCCACTGAAGAGATGAGTCTTCAGTAAAGACTTAAAAGTTGAGACGAGTTTGCGTCTCTCACATGGGTAGGCAGACCGTTCCATAAAAATGGAGCTCTATAGGAGAAAGCCCTGCCTCCAGCTGTTTGCTTAGAAATTCTAGGGACAATTAGGAGGCCTGCGTCTTGTGACCGTAGCGTACGTGTAGGTATGTACGACAGGACCAAATCAGAGAGATAGGTAGGAGCAAGCCCATGTAATGCTTTGTAGGTTAGCAGTAAAACCTTGAAATCAGCCCTTGCTTTGACAGGAAGCCAGTGTAGAGAGGCTAGCACTGGAGTAATATGATCAAATTGTTTGGTTCTAGTCAGGATTCTAGCAGCCGTATTTAGCACTAACTGAAGTTTATTTAGTGCTTTATCCGGGTAGCCGGAAAGTAGAGCATTGCAGTAGTCTAACCTAGAAGTGACAAAAGCATGGATTAATTTTTCTGCATCATTTTTGGACAGAAAGTTTGGGATTTTTCCAATGTTACGTAGATGGAAAAAAGCTGTCCTTTAAATGGTCTTGATATGTTCTTCAAAAGAGAGATCAGGGTCCAGAGTAACGCTGAGGTCCTTCACAGTTTTATTTGAGACGACTGTACAACCATTAAGATTAATTGTCAGATTCAACAAAAGATCTCTTTGTTTCTTAGGACCTAGAACAAGCATCTCTGTTTCGTCCGAGTTTAAAAGTAGAAAGTTTGCAGCCATCCACTTCCTTATGTCTGAAACACAGGCTTCCAGCGAAGTTTAGTATACTTTATACCCTATTCCCTATATAGTGCACTACTTTAGACCCTATTCCCTATATAGTGCACTACTTTATACCCTATTCCCTATATAGTGCACTACTTTAGACCCTATTCCCTATATAGTGCACTACTTTATACCCTATTCCCTATATAGTGCACTACTTTATACCCTATTCCCTATATAGTGCACTACTTTAGACCCTATTCCCTATATAGTGCACTACTTTAGACCCTATTCCCTATATAGTGCACTACTTTAGACCCTATTCCCTATATAGTGCACTACTTTATACCCTATTCCCTATATAGTGCACTACTTTATACCCTATTCCCTATATAGTGCACTACTTTAGACCCTATTCCCTATATAGTGCACTACTTTAGACCCTATTCCCTATATAGTGCACTACTTTAGACCCTATTCCCTATATAGTGCACTACTTTAGACGCTATTCCCTATATAGTGCACTACTTTAGACCCTATTCCCTATATAGTGCACTACTTTAGACCAGGGCCCACAGGGCTTGGGCATGGCACCTTCTAGGGACTAGGGTGCCACTTTGGATGTAACCCAGGAGAGAGAGGGACTGGTTCAACAGTGGGTTGGAGGAAGGCCCATAGAGAAATACGAACTGTAGTCACATGTTTCCTCGTTTGTTTGTTTTACCAGCAAGGGTAGAGGGGTGTTGCCAAGACTACCCCCCCCCCCCCTTGCAAAATGGTACCAAGGGGAGAAAATTAACATCTCTGTCTCTCACACTCACTCACATGTTGAAAACCATTACAGATAAATGCAATTTTCTGTCTCTTAGACAACTACAGGCAAGAATGGACAATTTTAGTACGTACCCGCCCGCCTACATACAACCTTGTGGACATGTGTACACAGACACACACACAGACACACACACACACACACACACACACACACACACACACACACACACACACACGAGTGTAACATCTACCGTCAAGGAGGTATTACAGCAGCAGCCTTGTGATCAGGTTTCCCTGTTTACATCGTTTCCTGGTGGTAGGACTATTTGGTAGATGTGTTTTTAGTGTTTGAAACGAACATTCAATATATTGTAAATATATTAAAATATGGGAGAAGCTGTGTAATTTAAAATCTGTAGAGAATGCGTACCTTAGACATAAATGAAAATGAAAATGTATGATGTTTGCTGACACACTCTCTCCGTCTAGAGATGGAGGAACACAGGACAGATGGGAGAGCCAGTGTGTCAGCATGCCCAGCTTGGAGTGGAGGAGTCTGGGTAGCTTCAGCATGCTGTTCCCCCTGGCAGCGGATCCTAACTGGAGGGAGAACCAGGACGCTTAACATACTGCGTTTCCAGACCACAGAGCCCTATGGTCCTGGTCTAAAGTAGTGCACTACGTAGGGAACGGAGCCCTATGGTCCTGGTCTAAAGTAGTGCACTATGTAGGGAACAGAGCCCTATGGTCCTGGTCTAAAGTAGTGCACTACGTAGGGAACAGAGCCCTATGGTCCTGGTCTAAAGTAGTGCACTACGTAGGGAACGGAGCCCTATGGTCCTGGTCTAAAGTAGTGCACTACGTAGGGAACAGAGCCCTATGGTCCTGGTCTAAAGTAGTGCACTATGTAGGGAACAGAGCCCTATGGTCCTGGTCTAAAGTAGTGCACTACGTAGGGAACGGAGCCCTATAGTCCTGGTCTAAAGTAGTGCACTATGTAGGGAACGGAGCCCTACGGTCCTGGTCTAAAGTAGTGCACTACGTAGGGAACAGAGCCCTATGGTCCTGGTCTAAAGTAGTGCACTACGTAGGGAACGGAGCCCTATGGTCCTGGTCAAAAGTAGTGCACTATGTAGGGAACAAGGTGCCATGCTCTTCCCTGTCTCAGTGCTGCCCTCACCTGACCAGACAGCCATGCTGTTCCCTGTCTCAGTGCTGCCCTCACCTGACCAGACAGCCATGCTGTTCCCTGTCTGAGTGCTGCCCTCACCTGACCAGACAGCCATGCTGTTCCCTGTCTCAGTGCTGCCCTCACCTGACCAGACAGCCATGCTCTTCCCTGTCTGAGTGCTGCCCTCACCTGACCAGACAGCCATGCTGTTCCCTGTTTCAGTGCTGCCCTCACCTGACCAGGCAGTCATGCTGTTCCCTGTCTCAGTGCTGCCCTCACCTGGCCAGACAGATTGTCTATCTCTCGCTCTTCCCTGGGTCTTTCCTTCCAAAATCAAAATGTTTTTTGGACAACGAGAGGTTTAGAAGACTCCTGGTCTAGGACTTCGGGTAATCTAAGACAGGAGAGACTTCATGTTACCATGCCGTGCGACCATCCGAGACCATAGCAATGCAATCATTTTCCTGTTTGCACAAAGCAAGAGAAGTTCCTTTGTTAGATTTCTGTCTGGTGTAGCACCCAGCAGAGGTGAAGAGAGGTGGGGGGCTTGGGGGCTTGGGGGGGGGGGGGGGCTGGAATGATGTACTCAGTTTGCCAAGTTCTTTGAAAACCTGCAAACCCCTTCCAGCGCACACACACACACATACACACACACACACACACACACACACACACACTGGGCAATTCCAGGAGTCTCTCACGTAGTGGAAGCCAGGATGTGAGGTCACTGACTTGTCCTGGTCAGGGACAGTGATCCCCTCACTCCTTTCCTTAATCCTTCCCTCCTCCTCTCTCCCTCCTTTCCTCCCTCACCTCCTCCTCTCTCCCTCCTTTCCTCCCTCTCCTCCTCCTCTCTCCCTCCTTTCCTCCCTCTCCTCCTCCTCTCTCCCTCCTTTCCTCCCTCTCCTTCTCCTCTCTCCCTACTTTCCTCCTTCACCTCCTCTCTCCCTCCTTTCCTCCCTCTCCTTCTCCTCTCTCCCTCCTTTCCTCTCTCTCCTTCTCCTCTCTCCCTCCTTTCCTCCCTCTCCTCCTCCTCTCTCCATCCTTTCCTCCCTCACCACCTCCTCTCTCCCTCCTTTCCTCCCTCTCCTTCTCCTCTCTCCCTCCTTTCCTCCCTCTCCTTCTCCTCTCTCTCTCCCTCCTTTCCTCTCTCTCTCCTTTCCTCCCTCTCCTTCTCCTCTCTCCCTCCTTTCCTCCCTCTCCTTCTCCTCTCTCCCTCCTTTCCTCCCTCTCCTTCTCCTCTCTCCCTCCTTTCCTCCCTCTACTTCTCCTCTCTCCCTCCTTTCCTCCCTCTCCTTCTCCTCTCTCCCTCCTTTCCTCCCTCTCCTTCTCCTCTCTCCCTCCTTTCCTCCCTCTCCTCCTCCTCTCTCCCTCCTTTCCTCCCTCTCCTCCTCCTCTCTCCCTCCTTTCCTCCCTCTCCTTCTCCTCTCTCCCTCCTTTCCTCCCTCTCCTTCTCCTCTCTCCCTCCTTTCCTCTCTCTCTCTCCTTTCCTCCCTCTCCTTCTCCTCTCTCCCTCCTTTCCTCCCTCTCCTTCTCCTCTCTCCCTCATTTCCTCCCTCTCCTCCTCTCTCCCTCCTTTCCTCCCTCTCCCACTCCTCTCTCCCTCCTTTCCTCCCTCTCCTTCTCCTCTCTCCCTCCTTTCCTCCCTCTCCTTCTCCTCTCTCCCTCCTTTCCTCTCTCTCTCCTTTCCTCCCTCTCTCCTTTCCTCCCTCTCCTCCTCTCTCCCTCCTTTCCTCCCTCTCCTTCTCCTCTCTCCCTCCTTTCCTCCCTCTCCTTCTCCTCTCTCCCTCCTTTCCTCCCTCTCCTTCTCCTCTCTCCCTCCTTTCCTCCCTCTCGCCTTCTCTCTAGCTGATGTTGTCCCCTAGTGGACATGGTACTTTGAAACGCTCCGTCAGCCAGATGTCGACGTGTTGGCTGCTTCCTATGTCAACAGTCACCAGGACAACCATAACCCATTCATGCCCTGCTCTCCCTCTACTTCTCCCTTTCCCTCTACAGTACCTCTCTCTCTCTCTGTTTCTGTCTCTGTCTCTCTCTGTCAATTCAATTAATTCAATTCAAGGGCTTTATTGGCATGGGAAACATGTGTTAACATTGCCAAAGCAAGTGAGGTAGATAATATACAAAAGTGAAATAAACAATCAAAATTAACAGTAAACATTACGCATACAGAAGTTTCAAAACAATAAAGACATTACAAATGTCATATTATATATATATATACAGTGTTTTAACAATGTACAAATGGTTAAAGGACACAAGATAAAATAAATAAGCATAAATATGGGTTGTATTTACAATGGTGTGTGTTCTTCACTGATTGCCCTTTTTCTCGTGGCAACAGGTCACAAATCTCGCTGCTGTGATGGCACACTGTGGAATTTCACCCAGTAGATATGGGAGTTTATCAAAATTGGATTTGTTTTCGAATTCTTTGTGGATCTGTGGAATCTGAGGGAAATATGTCTCTCTAATATGGTCATGCATTGGGCAGGAGGTTAGGAAGTGCAGCTCAGTGTCCACCTCATTTTGTGGGCAGTGTGCACATAGCCTGTCTTCTCTTTAGAGCCATGTCTGCCTACGGTGGCCTTTCTCAATAGCAAGGCTATGCTCACTGAGTCTGTACATAGTCAAAGCTTTCCTTAATTTTGGGTCAGTCACAGTGGTCAGGTGTTCTGCCACTGTGTACTCTCTGTTTAGGGCCAAATAGCATTCTAGTTTACTCTGTTTTTTTGTTAATTCTTTCCAATGTGTCAAGTAATTATCTTTTTGTTTTCTCGTGATTTGGTTGGGTCTAATTGTGCTGCTGTCCTGGGGCTCTGTGGGGTCTGTTTGTGTTTCTGAACAGAGCCCCAGGACCAGCTTGCTTAGGGGACTCTTCTCCAGGTTCATCTCTCTGTAGGTGATGTCTTTGTTATGGAAGGTTTGGGAATCGCTTCCTTTTAGGTGGTTATAGAATTTAACGGCTCTTTTCTGGATTTTGATAATTAGTGGGTATCGACCTAATTCTGCTCTGCATGCATTAATTTGGTGTTCTACGTTGTACACAGAGGATATTTTTGCAGAATTCTGCTTGAAGAGTCTCAATTTGGTGTTTGTCCCATTTTGTGAAGTCTTGGTTGGTGAGCGGACCCCAGACCTCACAACCATAAAGGGCTATGGGCTCTATGACTGATTCAATTATTTTTAGCCAAATCCTAATTGGTATGTTGAAATTTATGTTCCTTTTGATGGCATAGAATGCCCTTCTTGCCTTGTCTCTCAGATCGTTCACAGCTTTGTGGAAGTTACCTGTGGCGCTGATGTTTAGGCCAAGGTAAGTATAGTTTTTTGTGTGCTCTAGGGCAACAGTGTCTAGATGGAATTTGTATTTGTGGTCCTGGTGACTGGACCTTTTTTGGAACACCATTATTTTGGTCTTACTGAGATTTACTGTCAGGGCCCAGGTCTGACAGAATCTGTGCATAAGATCTAGGTGCTGCTGTAGGCCCTCCTTGGTTGGTGACAGAAGCACCAGATCATCAGCAAACAGCAGACATTTGACTTCGGATTCTAGTAGGGTGAGGCCGGGTGCTGCAGACTTTTCTAGTGCCTGCGTCAATTCGTTGATATATATGTTGAAGAGGGTGGGGCTTAAGCTGCATCCCTGTCTCACCCCACGACCCTGTGTGAAGAAATGTGTGTGTTTTTTGCCAATTTTAACCACACACTTGTTGTTTGTGTACATGGATTTTATAATGTCGTATGTTTTACCCCCAACACCACTTTCCATCAGTTTGTATAGCAGACCCTCATGCCAAATTGAGTCGAAGGCTTTTTTGAAATCAACAAACTCGGTCTGTCTCTCTCTTTCTCTCTCTCTCTTTTTCTCTGTGTCTGTCTCTCTCTCTCTCTCTCTTTTTCTCTGTGTCTGTCTCTCTCTCTCTCTCTGTGTGTGTCTGTCTCTCTCTGTGTGTCTGTCTCTGTCGGTCTCTGTGTCTGTTTCTCTGTCTCTCTGTGTCTGTCTCTCTCTCTCTCTCCCTCTCTCTCTCTCTCTCTCTCTCTCTCTCTATGTGGGTCTGTCTCTCTCTCTGTGTCTGTCTCTCTCTCTCTCTCTCTCTCTCTCTCTGTGTGTGTGTGTCTCATCAGCTAGCATGTTTCCTTTCACTAAGTCAATAACGCTCCTCATCAGCTAGCATGTTTCCTTTCACTAAGTCGATAACGCTCCTCATCAGCTAGCATGTTTCCTTTCACTAAGTCAATAACGCTCCTCATCAGCTAGCATGTTTACTTTCACTAAGTCAATAACGCTCCTCATCAGCTAGCATGTTTCCTTTCACTAAGTCAATAACGCTCCTCATCAGCTAACATGTTTCCTTTCACTAAGTCAATAACGCTCCTCATCAGCTAACATGTTTCCTTTCACTAAGTCAATAACGCTCCTCATCAGCTAGCATGTTTCCTTTCACTAAGTCGATAACGCTCCTCATCAGCTAGCATGTTTCCTTTCACTAAGTCAATAACGCTCCCCATCAGCTAGCATGTTTTCTTTCACTAAGTCAATAACACTCCTCATCATCTAGCATGTTTCCTTTCACTAAGTCAATAACGCTCCTCATCAGCTAGCATGTATCCTTTCACTAAGTCAATAACGCTCCTCATCCTCTAGCATGTTTCCTTTCACTAAGTCAATAACGCTCCTCATCAGCTAGCATGTTTCCTTTCACTAAGTCAATAACGCTCCTCATCAGCTAACATGTTTCCTTTCACTAAGTCAATAACGCTCCTCATCAGCTAGCATGTTTCCTTTCACTAAGTCAATAACGCTCCTCATCAGCTAGCATGTTTCCTTTCACTAAGTCAATAACGCTCCTCATCAGCTAGCATGTTTCCTTTCACTAAGTCAATAACGCTCCTCATCAGCTAGCATGCCAAGACCCGTCGCAGGAGGCTGTCAATGTTTCTTTTAGGGATGAGAAAACACACCAGTCAGTCAGACTCCAACAGCACTAAGGCTGCTCTTTAATTAGCTCATCCTGCTGGACTTAGTGAGAGGAAGTGGACATTGGATTCGTTGATGCCAGTTCCAAGGCTGATTGCAAAATAACAGAGAAAGATGGAATCATGTGGGGTCGAATAGTCTTAAGTAAAGAGGAAATTCAGCAACTCTTGGAGAACGGTGGAAGTTAATGAAAGTGCTTTATTGTTGAGTCAAACGCAACGTGTTTTGGCCCGTTTTAGTTTTCATCAGGGTTTTAGGTCAAATAAATCTTACATTTAGTTTGCACTTCATCTGTAGTTGGATAGACATTAAAGGTCTAGAGCTCTGGATCTTCTGCCCATGATGTTCCTTAACATAACTTACCTAGCCTCTAAACCAGCCCTTTGTTTCCCCAGGTCTTTAAAGGTGAATTTCAGCTACCTGAGTTTCTAAGAGAACAATCTCAGGTACGGTAGCTATTCTGCCTGTAGTTCTGTTCTGCAGTTTTATTTCCCAAATTCAACTCAAACATTTGTATCACATTCTTTTTGCTTGATTTAGTTGCACCCATCGTCTATCTTTATCTATATTATCTTTATTAGTGGCAAAATAGTGTCCGCTGTTCGTTGGAAATCTGTTTACACAATTTCCCATCTGCTTCTCTTCATTTTTATTGTTGGTCATAATGACATTCTGCGTATGCTTTGACCTCGCTGTCTGCTGTACTGTAGTCTGACTGTTGTTCTCCGGTCTCATTTCTCACCGTGTGTTCATATTTTTGGAATGCGTCCTCCCCGCATTAGCGGTTAGCGCGCTCTTGTTATTTTCCATCTCCCGTTCTTCTCTTTGTCACCAGACTGATGTGTTCCGTTGGAAGGAAGAGTACCACTGCCACCATGTGGCAGCAAGCACACATAACGAGCTGCCAGCAACACATTGCATGTGAACACTGTGTGTGTGTGTGTGTGTGTGTGTGTGTGTGTGTAAGCAGAGCCATGATGAATTTGACTTCTTTCAACAGTTCATACCTTTTGGCACAAATGATTGATTTCCAACACATTCCCACTCTGATCGTATTTGATCTCCTCTCGTAATGAAACATCCCCTCTCCTCTAGTCCCAGACGAGAGAATTCCCATAATGCCTACAAGTCTGACGAGTCTTTCTCCTTCCCCTCCAGCTTCAGAAGACTCCAGAGAAACCGAACCCCAGTTAGGAGGAGCAACCAACATGCCACACAGGTGGGTAGTATAAGCCAATCACAGGTGGTGTAGTATAAGCCAATCACAGGTGGGTAGTATAAGCCAATCACAGGTGGTGTAGTATAAGTCAATCACAGGTGGGTAGTATAAGCCAATCACAGGTGGTGTAGTATAAGCCAATCACAGGTGGGTAGTATAAGCCAATCACAGGTGGTGTAGTATAAGCCAATCACAGGTGGGTAGTATAAGCCAATCACAGGTGGTGTAGTATAAGCCAATCACAGGTGGGTAGTATAAGCCAATCACAGGTGGTGTAGTATAAGCCAATCACAGGTGGTGTAGTATAAGCCAATCACAGGTGATGTAGTATAAGCCAATCGCAAGTTGATTCCCAAATGGGTCCTAATCAAAAGTAGTGCACTATATAGGGAATAGGATGCCATTTAAGACCCATTGTGGATGCGTGGTATTAGGACTTAACTCAACATCACTGTCCTCTAGCTGCATCTATTTACACCTTCATGAAAAAAAACAGACAGTTTCAACATCGTTCTAATCACAAGCTTGTTGATGGGAATAGGGCTCTGGTCAAAAAGTAGTGCACTAAATAGGGAATAGGGTACTAAATAGGGAAATGGCTGGGGGGGAGGGGGGGGGGGGACTAGAGGAGGGGTTTAGGGAAATGGCTGTGGGGGGGGGGCTAGAGGAGAGGTTTAGGGAAATGGCTGGGGGGGTACTAGAGGAGAGGTTTATGGAAATGGCTGGGGGGGGTACTAGAGGAGAGGTTTAGGGAAATGGCTTGGGGGGTACTAGAGGAGAGGTTTAGGGAAATGGCTGGGGGGGTACTAGAGGAGAGGTTTAGGGAAATGGCTGGGGGGGTACTAGAGGAGAGGTTTAGGGAAATGGCTGGGGGGGGGTACTAGAGGAGAGGTTTAGGGAAATGGCTGGGGGGGGGGGAACTAGAGGAGAGGTTTAGGGAAATGGCTGGGGGGGTACTAGAGGAGAGGTTTAGGGAAATGGCTGGGGGGGTACTAGAGGAGAGGTTTAGGGAAATGGCTGGGGGGGTACTAGAGGAGAGGTTTAGGGAAATGGCTGGGGGGGGGTACTAGAGGAGAGGTTTAGGGAAATGGCTGGGGGGGTACTAGAGGAGAGGTTTAGGGAAATGGCTGGGGGGGGGGGGGAACTAGAGGAGAGGTTTAGGGGAAAAGTGTTTTAAGTAGAGCATCGATGGTGAGAGGGCTGTATCGACTACGCGCGGCATCCCAAATGGCACCCTATATAGTGCACTACTTTTGACTAGGACCCATAGGGCTCAATGTCAATAGTCACCAGAACCCCTTCATGTCTCTCATTCTCTCTGTTGCTCTGTCACTCTACCATCTGGCTCTAGTCAAAAGTAGTGCACTAAATAGGGAATAGGGTACTAAATAGGGAATAGGGTACTAAATAGGGAATAGGGTACTAAATAGGGAATAGGGCTCTTGTCAAAAAGTAGTGCATTAAATAGGGAATAAGGTACTAAATAGGGAATAGGGTACTAAATAGGGAATAGGGTACTAAATAGGGAATAGGGTACTAAATAGGGAATAGGGCTCTGGTCAAAAGGTAGTGCACTAAATAGGGAATAGGGTACTAAATAGGGAATAGGGTACTAAATAGGGAATAGGGCTCTGGTCAAAAGGTAGTGCACTAAATAGGGAATAGGGCTCTGGTGAAAAAGTAGTGCACTAAATAGGGAATAGAGCTCTGGTCAAAAAGTAGTGCACTAAATAGGGAATAGGGTACTAAATAGGGAATAGGGTACTAAATAGGGAATAGTGTGCCATTTGGGATACATTCACAACCTTTATGGTAGTTCCCATTGATTGTGAAATACAGTGTCTGAGTGAGACCTCTAATGACTGTGCTGTGTGTTTCAGACAAGACGGGGCACCGATGGACAGACATCCAATACACTCACCACCACTTTTTGGGGACCTCAGTACTCTTCCATGGACACACACACAAACACATACGCTATATATACAAAAGTATGTGGACATCACTTCCAATTAGTGGATTCGGCTATTTCAGCCACACCCGTTGCTGACAGGTGTATAAAATCGAGCACACTGCCGTGCAATCTCCATAGACAAACATTGGCAGTAGAATGGCCCCGAACTGAAGAGCTCAGTGACTTACAACGTGGCACTGTTATAGGATGCCACCTTTCTGCCCTGCTAGAGCTGCCCCGGTCAACTGTAAGTGCTGTTATTATGAAGTGGAAACATCTTGGAGGAATCAACGTCAAAGCCACAAAATGGTAGGCCACACAAGGTCACAGAACTGGACCGCCGAGTGCTGAAGCGCGTAAAAATCGTTGCAAACACTCACGAGCCCCTGGAAGTAACTTCAGCACAAGAACTGTTCGTCAGGGGAGCTTCATGAAACAGGTTTCCGTGGCAGAGCAGCCGCACGCAAGCCTAACATCACCGTGCGCAATGCCAAGCGTCGGCTGTAGTGGTGTAAAGGTCGCCGCCATTGGACTCTGGATCAGTGGACCAACTCCATATTAATGCCCGTGATTTTTGGAAAAGAGATGTTCTACGAGCAGGTGTCCACATACTTTTGGTCATAGTGTATAACATCATGACTGGATATAACCGTATTCCACACTGGCTTTGTGGAGAACTCTCTTGGCCTTTTGATGTTTGTACTGTAAACAAATGATGCATTTGTCACAAAATGGTGACCAGAGAATGTCTATGTTACTATCTTTCTTGTCGAGGGTTGCAACATTTCCCCAATTTCCTAGATTTTCCAAAAAAAATCCCAGTTGGGAGATTCCTGAGATCCTACAACCAGGATTTCTGGAAAAACATGGAAATATTTTTAAAGTTACCAGAATTTTGAAAAACAATTCTCGTGACACCATGCTCATCCAAATGTTTTTTTTCTTCTTTTAAATGATTTCTCCTGGCTATAAATATAAATATATAAATCTGTGATTCTGTTGTAAGAAAATACAGTGGACTTAAACATAAAAAGAAAGTGAGTAATGTATTTATGGATGACATTTCTCTTTATTTAAGATGTAATATCTATTTTAATGTTTGTTTTTCATGCCTTTCTATAGTGCAATTCCATGGGTACGGATGTACAAGATCTGTTTTTAAGTATTGACAGTGATAAAGATGGCATTTTGTAAACCGGTTGTTCAGTGTGTGTTTTTGTGAATGCTATTGTGAAAGAGGAGGAGTATGGCCGTAAGCCACGGAGAGAGAGAGAAAAGAAGAAGGTTTCAAGTCAGGAAGACGAGACCAAATACCTTAAGTAATATAAATGTTTAAAGGGGAAGTTCAGATTTTTTTTTACAACTTGCTGTTCGATTGGTTCTCACGATTAAAGTAGCCTATGGGCCACTGTAATCTATGGTTAGGTTTTCTGTAAACAGATGCTAAAAACATAACTTTTAGCAATATCTTAAAATCAATAGAAGTGGTCGGGGCAACCTAGTAGGGGGATGAGAAAGCACTCTGGTCAAAAGTAGTCCACTATAAAGGGGAATAACGTGATAAGTGATTTTGGGATGTACAGTGGGGCAAAAAAGTATTTAGTCAGCCACCAATTGTGCAAGTTCTCCCACTTAAAAATATGAGAGAGGCCTGTAATTTTCATCATGGGTTCACTTCAACTATGACAGACAAAATGAAGGAAAAAAATCCAGAAAATTACATTGTAGGATTTTTATGAATTTATTTGCAAATTATGGTGGAAAATAAGTATTTGGTCACCTACAAACAAGCAAGATTTCTGGCTCTCACAGACCTGTAACTTCTTTAAGAGGCTCCTCTGTCCTCCACTCGTTACCTGTATTAATGGCACCTGTTTGAACTTGTTATCAGTATAAAAGACAACTGTCCACAACCTCAAACAGTCACACTCCAAACTCCACTATGGCCAAGACCAAAGAGCTGTCAAAGGACACCAGAAACAAAATTGTAGACCTGCACCAGGCTGGGAAGACTGAATCTGCAATAGGTAAGCAGCTTGGTTTGAAGAAATCAACTGTGGGAGCAATTATTAGGAAATGGAAGACATACAAGATCACAGATAATCTCCCTCGATCTGGGGCTCCACGCAAGATCTCACCTGGTGGGGTCAAAATGATCACAAGAACGGTGAGCAAAAATCCCAGAACCACATGGGGGGACCTAGTGAATGACCTGCAGAGAGCTGGGACCAAAGTAACAAAGCCAACAATCAGTAACACACTACGCCGCCAGGGACTCAAATCCTGCAGTGCCAGACGTGTCCCCCTGCTTAAGCCAGTACATGTCCAGGCCCGTCTGAAGTTTGCTAGAGAGCATTTGGATGATCCAGAAGAAGATTGGGAGAATGTCATATGGTCAGATGAAACCGAAATATAACTTTTTGGTAAAAACTCAACTCGTCGTGTTTGGTGGACAAAGAATGCTGAGTTGCATCCAAAGAACACCATACCTACTGTGAAGCATGGGGGTGGAAACATCATGCTTTGGGGCTGTTTTTCTGCAAAGGGACCAGGACGACTGATTCGTGTAAAGAAAATAATGAATGGGGCCATGTATCGTGAGATTTTGAGTGAAAACCTCCTTCCATCAGCAAGGGCATTGAAGATGGCATTGAAGATTAAACGTGGCTAGGTCTTTCAGCATGACAATGATCCCAAACACACCGCCCGGGCAACGAAGGAGTGGCTTCGTAAGAAGCATTTAGAGGTCCTGGAGTGGCCTAGCCAGTCTCCAGATCTCAACCCCATAGAAAATCTTTGGAGGGAGTTGAAAGTCTGTGTTGCCCAGCAACAGCCCCAAAACATCACTGCTCTAGAGGAGATCTGCATGGAGGAATGGGCCAAAATACCAGCAACAGTGTGTGAAAACCTTGTGAAGACTTACAGAAAATGTTTGACCTCTGTCATTGCCAACAAAGGGTATATAACAAAGTATTGAGAAACTTTTGTTATTGACCAAATACTTATTTTTTTAAGTGCACCTATGATTAAAATTATACAGGCCTCTCATCTTTTTAAGTGGGGGAACTGACTAAATAATTTTTTGCCCCACTGTACCTGTTCCAAATGAGTTACAACAGACACGGTCACCTCCCAGTTATTAAAATGTTTTAATAATAAGGATTAAACTGTGTTTTTAGTAATACATCACATTCAAGGCAAAAGATACATCCTTTTACATACAATACCTAATCTGCAATTCAAATGGTTGGCTTTTCAAAACAAAATAAATATATCATTTTGAAATTATTATTATTTTTTTTTGTTCCTTTATTCACCATCAGTGGCACAACATTGAGAAAACATTAACAGTCAACAAAGTGTAACCAGCATTCAATTATACACAGTAACCAGGATTGTTATACACATCAATCAGCATTCTGAAATACACGCTGCTCTATAACCCAGACATATAAAATAGATTTTAAAATACGGTATACTGTCCTCATAGAAATATTGGGCTTTTTTTTTGGTAGGGGGGGAGAGGGGGGGGGGGGGGTGTATTTATTTACAGCAGTCATTATAGATGTGAGAGATTACATTGATACTCAAACAGAAATTGCACAGTAAGTTATAATCTAGAATTAAATGACGTAGTTTAAAAAAAATAATAATAATATTTATCACACCTAATAAACAGTCTTTGCGATACGGTATGAAATTGCACCTTGTCATCATACGTCAAGGGGGCAGGCTGTTTTGAGGCTTTGGTACGCGTGGTCCTGATTGGAAGAAAATGGCTCTCCCGAGGGCCTCAAATCTAGCCCGGTTTCAACCAAGACTGAAACGCTGCACTCAACATTGTAACAGCAGCGAAGTATCACAAATTCAGTCATGATCCCAGGCTACTAAACTTTCCCACTGCAATCATAAACGACCCACGTGTGTAGTGACATCTACTGTGTCTACCATCTACCATGTGTGTTTCAAATGGAACCCCATTCCCTTTACCAGTGGTTCTCAACTAGGGCTACTTGGCCTATTCACAGGGGGTACAGTACTTGAATTCTCATGAGCCCATACATAGGCTTACTGGTGAAATAAGGGGTTAGGTAGGTGCTTCAGGGGTACTCTGGGCAGAAGCAAATGTACTTTGCTGGTACAGTAATGGGGTGGGGGGGGGGGGGGGGGGGGGGGGGGAGGGAGGTTGAGAACCAGGGCTCTGGTCATGAGTAGTGCACTAATCATGGGTTGCACTTCCGTCACTGGGTCGCGTCGTTGCCGTGGGGAATAACGTTCTACTGATGCCCCAGTATATTGTTTTCTGACTGATGGCTAATGCTCAGTCTGAAACTGTTATGACTGTTAAGTCATATTTACACTACAGTGGCCTGGAAATACGATTGGCATCGCTAAAGTAGACAAATCATTTGTATAAAACAACTTTGCCATCAGTATGATGTCAAGTTGACTTTAGAGATGGCAATGTTGCCCATGAGCTAGCAAAGTTTGTCAGAAATAGCTAGCAATGCTAACGTTAGCTAGCAAAAAAATAAAAATAATGTTGGTGCTCTCCCCTCAAAATTAGCTAGTTAAGCTAAAGATATACTGTATCTAAAGTCAATCTGGTGACATGACAACGATGACAAAAGCTGTGTCCTCCTAATTATTTGCCTCCCAGAATAGATCCTCATCGACACCCATTGTGACTGCCTTGAGTAGAATGCTCAGCTGGGGTCTCAACCCATGAATAAAGGGAATTATAAGGTTCCATTTTAGAATCGTTCCACATTCCACACTACTATCGCCCTGTAATGGGCGCTCTCCATTCCAAGAAGCTGATTTTTTTTCTCCCCCACAACACCTCAGGATTGGGGAAGACTGGGCAGTGAGGTGTGGTCACTGGCGGAAACCACTCCATGACAGCCATTTTGGAAATAAGGGTGCAGGTTATTATTTTGAAGCTACTGGAGACTAGTAAGGATGTCAATGGCTCAAATTGGAACCCTATTGGCCCTGGTCAAAAGTAGTGCACTATATAGGGAATAGGGTGCTATTTATGACACACAAAAAGTCTCACCTCATACAGGAGTTTCATAATCATTTAAAAATCAGATTATGATTTTTTATTTTTTTTATTTTTTTTGTGCTATCATCATTTGACTCAATTTCACTTTGGTCATGTTCATTGGTCAGTCGTGGTCAATAGTGCACAACGTAGAATGGAATTTCGACAGGGGAAGGAAAAGGCTATATGCCAATCAACGAAGCCCCCCCCCCCCCCCCCCCTCCCGAAGGAGAGCTGTGTTGGCCCCTACTAGGGAAGTGGTGGGGGCTTGATGGGTACTGGACCAACAAGGGCAACACTCACAACAAAGTGGATCAGGCTGGAATATACAGTACACTGGGATATAATAAAGGCAACATCTGAGAAATCGAAGAAAATAACGAACCATAAAGCAAGGTTATAGGGAGAGGAACATTCTAGGGGAAGAGAAGGCTATTAACCAATCAAAACAGGACCACAAGACAAAGTTTCAAGGCTGATGTGTGTATAGTCATATAAATACTTAATGAAAAGGTCTGAAAGTTGGCACAGTCAATTTGGTCACAAACGAAGGCTTCTTCTTCGTGGCTTCTTAACTCTTCTGCTCCTCTGTAAGGGGAATCCATAATAGCCTGTGTGAGTGGCTAGGGCCCTCTAGAGGCCTCTACTGGTAGTGCACTGAGCACCCTGGTATTAAACACTGTACTGTACCCAGTCTCTGTGCTACTGGCTTACTTGGTCATTCACACTCTAAAGTTGTGTCACTAAAGCAAAGTCACACTTGATGAAGTCACACATATATCACGCGTCGCATTTAGCTCATCGTCCGAATCAACACTGAGAGGAATCTCAAGTTCTGATTGGTAACAAATACTCTGTGGGTTTCTGTGATGGAGAGATGCTCTAGTCTCTGTGATGGAGAGGTCAGGGGGTCTCTGTGATGAAGAGGGCAGGGAGTCTCTGGTCTCTGTGATGGAGAGGGCAGAGGGTCTCTGGTCTCTGTGATGGAGAGGTCAGGGGGTCTCTGGTCTCTGTGATGGAGAGGTTAGGCGGACTCTGTGATGGAGAGGTCAGGGGGTCTCTGGTCTCTGTGATGGAGAGGGCAGGGGGTCTCTGGTCTCTGTGATGGAGAGGTCAGAGGGTCTCTGTGATGAACAGGGCAGGGGTCTCTGGTCTCTGTGATGGAGAGGTTAGGGGGTCTCTGGTCTCTGTGATGGAGAGGTTAGGGGGTCTCTGGTCTCTGTGATGGAGAGGTTAGGAGGTCTCTGGTCTTTGTGATAGAGAGGGCAGGGGGTCTCTGTGATGGAGAGGTTAGGGGGTCTCTGGTCTTTGTGATAGAGAGGGCAGGGGGTCTCTGTGATGGAGAGGTTAGGGGGTCTCTGGTCTCTGTGATGGAGAGGGCAGGGGGTCTCTGGTCTCTGTGATGGAGAGGTCAGAGGGTCTCTGGTCTCTGTGATGGAGAGGTCAGGGGGTGGAGAATGATAAGATGGGGGAAGTCACAGTGGGATCAAACTAACGAGCATGCAGCCAACTCCAAATGTTTGACACCAACCAACCAACCAACCAACCAACCAAGGCATTCTGTGACCGGATGCTTGTAAACAACATCTACAAACCAGGGCCAGACCTAGACCAGGAACTAGACTAGGACCAGACCCAGACCAGGGCCAGACCTAGACCAGGAACTAGACCAGGGCCAGACCTAGACTAGGAACTAGACCAGGGCCAGACCTAGACTAGGAACTAGACCAGGACCAGACCTAGACCAGGAACTAGACCAGGAACTAGACCAGGGCCAAACCTAGACCAGGAACTAGACTAGGACCAGACCTAGACCAGGACCCAGATCTAAACCTGGGCCCAGCCAACATTACTCTCCTTTCCACTGTTCTCTTCTGCATCCAGACCAGGATGGTCACCTGGAGCCTTCATCCTCCACCGGTCTGGCTGGCGGGCTGAGGCCTGGAGGCCTGGAGGGAGGGAGGCCTGGAGGGAGAGAGGTTTAGAGGCCTGGAGGGAGAGAGGCCTGGAGGGAGAGAGGGTTTAGAGGCCTGGAGGGAGAGAGGTTTAGAGGCCTGGAGGGAGAGAGGGTTAGAGGCCTGGAGGGAGAGGGCCCATGTCTTTGTCTCTTCCCCTGGTTTGGGAGGGGTAAGAGAGGGAGGAAGCTGTGCTAGGTGCGGAGGATGGACGGGTGGATCGAGGGGTGCAGTCATGGCATCTAGCTCCTCTCTTCCGCTCCTCTTCATCCTCCTCTCTTCGTCCTGCTCCTCATCACTTGTTCTCGATGAGAGACTGGACCTTGTGCACCAGCTCTCTGGCGATCTGAAGGATGTGCTGCACGTCATGACGTTCTGCCATCTCTGTTACACACACACACACGCACACACGCACGCACGCACGCACACACACACACACAGACGCACGCACGCACACACACACACACACACGCACACGCACACACACACAAAGTCAGGCTGTTTTATACACACAACACAGGAAGTCAGAGGGGCTGTTTTATAAACACACACACACAAAGTCAGGGAGACTGTTTTATAAACACACACACAGGAAGTCAGGGGGACTGTTTTATAAACACACACACAGGAAGTCAGGGGGACTGTTTTATAAACACACACACAGGAAGTCAGGGAGGCTGTTTTATACACACAACACAGGAAGTCAGGGGGGCTGTTTTATACACACAACACAGGAAGTCAGGGAGACTGTTTTATAAACACACACACAGGAAGTCAGGGAGACTGTTTTATAAACATACACACACAGGAAGTCAGGGAGACTGTTTTATACACACAGGAAGTCAGGGAGACTGTTTTATACACACAGGAAGTCAGGGGGACTGTTTTATAAACACACACACAGGAAGTCAGGGGGACTGTTTTATAAACATACACACACAGGAAGTCAGGGAGACTGTTTTATAAACACAGGAAGTCAGGTTGACACACAGAAAGTCAGGGAGAATGTTTTATACACACAGGAAGTCAGGGAGACTGTTTTATAAACACACACACAGGAAGTCAGTGAGACTGTTTTATAAACACACACACAGGAAGTCAGGGAGACTGTTTTATACACACAGGAAGTCAGGGAGACTGTTTAATAAACACACACACAGGAAGTCAGGGAGACTGTTTTATAAACACAACACACAGGAAGTCAGGGAGACTGTTTTATAAACATACACACACAGGAAGTCAGGGAGACTGTTTTATACACACAGGAAGTCAGGGAGACTGTTTTATACACACAGGAAGTCAGGGGGACTGTTTTATAAACACACACACAGGAAGTCAGGGAGACTGTTTTATAAACACAGGAAGTCAGGTTGACACACAGGAAGTCAGGGAGACTGTTTTATACACACAGGAAGTCAGGGAGACTGTTTTATAAACACACACACAGGAAGTCAGGGAGGCTGTTTTATAAACACACACACAGGAAGTCAGGGAGACTGTTTTATAAACACACACACAGGAAGTCAGGGAGACTGTTTTATAAACATACACACACAGGAAGTCAGGGAGACTGTTTTATACACACAGGAAGTCAGGGAGACTGTTTAATAAACACACACACAGGAAGTCAGGGAAGCTGTTTTATAAACACACACACAGGAAGTCAGGGAGACTGTTTTATACACACAGGAAGTCAGGGAGACTGTTGTATAAACACAGGAAGTCAGGTTGACACACACAGGAAGTCAAGGAGACTGTTTTATAAACACACACACAGGAAGACAGGGAGACGGTTTCATAAACACAGGAAGTCAGGGGGACTGTTTTATAAACACAGGAAGTCAGGGAGACTGTTTTATAAACACAGGAAGTCAGGGGGACTGTTTTATAAACACACACACAGGAAGTCAGGGAGAATGTCTTATAAACACACACACAGGAAGTCAGGGAGACTGTTTTATAAACACAACACACAGGAAGTCAGGGAGAATGTTTTATAAACACAACACACAGGAAGTCAGGGAGACTGTTTTATAAACACAACACACAGGAAGTCAGGGAGAATGTTTTATAAACACAACACACAGGAAGTCAGGGAGACTGTTTTATAAACACACACACAGGAAGTCAGGGAGACTGTTTTATAAACATACACACACAGGAAGTCAGGGAGACTGTTTTATACACACAGGAAGTCAGGGAGACTGTTTTATACACACAGGAAGTCAGGGGGACTGTTTTATAAACACACACACAGGAAGTCAGGGGGACTGTTTTATAAACATACACACACAGGAAGTCAGGGAGACTGTTTTATAAACACAGGAAGTCAGGTTGACACACAGAAAGTCAGGGAGAATGTTTTATACACACAGGAAGTCAGGGAGACTGTTTTATAAACACACACACAGGAAGTCAGTGAGACTGTTTTATAAACACACACACAGGAAGTCAGGGAGACTGTTTTATACACACAGGAAGTCAGGGAGACTGTTTAATAAACACACACACAGGAAGTCAGGGAGACTGTTTTATAAACACAACACACAGGAAGTCAGGGAGACTGTTTTATAAACATACACACACAGGAAGTCAGGGAGACTGTTTTATACACACAGGAAGTCAGGGAGACTGTTTTATACACACAGGAAGTCAGGGGGACTGTTTTATAAACACACACACAGGAAGTCAGGGAGACTGTTTTATAAACACAGGAAGTCAGGTTGACACACAGGAAGTCAGGGAGACTGTTTTATACACACAGGAAGTCAGGGAGACTGTTTTATAAACACACACACAGGAAGTCAGGGAGGCTGTTTTATAAACACACACACAGGAAGTCAGGGAGACTGTTTTATAAACACACACACAGGAAGTCAGGGAGACTGTTTTATAAACATACACACACAGGAAGTCAGGGAGACTGTTTTATACACACAGGAAGTCAGGGAGACTGTTTAATAAACACACACACAGGAAGTCAGGGAAGCTGTTTTATAAACACACACACAGGAAGTCAGGGAGACTGTTTTATACACACAGGAAGTCAGGGAGACTGTTGTATAAACACAGGAAGTCAGGTTGACACACACAGGAAGTCAAGGAGACTGTTTTATAAACACACACACAGGAAGACAGGGAGACGGTTTCATAAACACAGGAAGTCAGGGGGACTGTTTTATAAACACAGGAAGTCAGGGAGACTGTTTTATAAACACAGGAAGTCAGGGGGACTGTTTTATAAACACACACACAGGAAGTCAGGGAGAATGTCTTATAAACACACACACAGGAAGTCAGGGAGACTGTTTTATAAACACAACACACAGGAAGTCAGGGAGAATGTTTTATAAACACAACACACAGGAAGTCAGGGAGACTGTTTTATAAACACAACACACAGGAAGTCAGGGAGAATGTTTTATAAACACAACACACAGGAAGTCAGGGAGACTGTTTTATAAACACAACACACAGGAATTCAGGGAGACTGTTTTATAAACACACACACAGGAAGTCAGGGAGACTGTTTTATAAACACACACACAGGAAGTCAGGGAGACTGTTTTATAAACACACACACAGGAAGTCAGGGAGAATGTTTTATAAACACACACACAGGAAGTCAGGGAGACTGTTTTATAAACACACACACACAGGAAGTCAGGGAGACTGTTTTATAAACACAGGAAGTCAGGGAGGCTGTTTTATAAACACATGCACAGGAAGTCAGGGAGAATGTTTTATAAACACACACACAGGAAGTCAGGGAGAATGTTTTATAAACACACACACAGGAAGTCAGGGAGAATGTTTTATAAACACACACACAGGAAGTCAGGGAGAATGTTTTATCAACACACACACAAGCAGTCAGGGAGAATGTTTTATAAACACAGGAAGTCAGGGAGACTGTTTTATAAACACAGGAAGTCAGGGAGACTGTTTTATAAACACACGCACAGGAAGTCAGGGAGAATGTTTTATAAACACACACACAGGAAGTCAGGGAGACTGTTTTATAAACACACACACAGGAAGTCATGGAGACTGTTTTATAAACACCGGAAGTCCCGGAGACTGATTTATAAACACAGGAAGTTAGGGAGACTGTTTTATAAACACACACACAGGAAGTCAGGGAGACTGTTTTATAAACACAGGAAGTCAGGGAGAATGTTTTATAAACACACACACAGGAAGTCAGGGAGAATGTTTTATCAACACACACACAAGCAGTCAGGGAGAATGTTTTATAAACACAGGAAGTCAGGGAGACTGTTTTATAAACACAGGAAGTCAGGGAGACTGTTTTATAAACACACGCACAGGAAGTCAGGGAGAATGTTTTATAAACACACACACAGGAAGTCAGGGAGACTGTTTTATAAACACACACACAGGAAGTCATGGAGGCTGTTTTATAAACACCGGAAGTCCCGGAGACTGATTTATAAACACAGGAAGTTAGGGAGACTGTTTTATAAACACAGGAAGTTAGGGAGACTGTTTTATAAACACACACCCAATCCGCCAGACTGTTTTATAAACATACACACACAGGAAGTCAGGGAGACTGTTTTATACACACAGGAAGTCAGGGAGACTGTTTTATACACACAGGAAGTCAGGGGGACTGTTTTATAAACACACACACAGGAAGTCAGGGAGACTGTTTTATAAACACAGGAAGTCAGGTTGACACACAGGAAGTCAGGGAGACTGTTTTATACACACAGGAAGTCAGGGAGACTGTTTTATAAACACACACACAGGAAGTCAGGGAGGCTGTTTTATAAACACACACACAGGAAGTCAGGGAGACTGTTTTATAAACACACACACAGGAAGTCAGGGAGACTGTTTTATAAACATACACACACAGGAAGTCAGGGAGACTGTTTTATACACACAGGAAGTCAGGGAGACTGTTTAATAAACACACACACAGGAAGTCAGGGAAGCTGTTTTATAAACACACACACAGGAAGTCAGGGAGACTGTTTTATACACACAGGAAGTCAGGGAGACTGTTGTATAAACACAGGAAGTCAGGTTGACACACACAGGAAGTCAAGGAGACTGTTTTATAAACACACACACAGGAAGACAGGGAGACGGTTTCATAAACACAGGAAGTCAGGGGGACTGTTTTATAAACACAGGAAGTCAGGGAGACTGTTTTATAAACACAGGAAGTCAGGGGGACTGTTTTATAAACACACACACAGGAAGTCAGGGAGAATGTCTTATAAACACACACACAGGAAGTCAGGGAGACTGTTTTATAAACACAACACACAGGAAGTCAGGGAGAATGTTTTATAAACACAACACACAGGAAGTCAGGGAGACTGTTTTATAAACACAACACACAGGAAGTCAGGGAGAATGTTTTATAAACACAACACACAGGAAGTCAGGGAGACTGTTTTATAAACACAACACACAGGAATTCAGGGAGACTGTTTTATAAACACACACACAGGAAGTCAGGGAGACTGTTTTATAAACACACACACAGGAAGTCAGGGAGACTGTTTTATAAACACACACACAGGAAGTCAGGGAGAATGTTTTATAAACACACACACAGGAAGTCAGGGAGACTGTTTTATAAACACACACACACAGGAAGTCAGGGAGACTGTTTTATAAACACAGGAAGTCAGGGAGGCTGTTTTATAAACACATGCACAGGAAGTCAGGGAGAATGTTTTATAAACACACACACAGGAAGTCAGGGAGAATGTTTTATAAACACACACACAGGAAGTCAGGGAGAATGTTTTATAAACACACACACAGGAAGTCAGGGAGAATGTTTTATCAACACACACACAAGCAGTCAGGGAGAATGTTTTATAAACACAGGAAGTCAGGGAGACTGTTTTATAAACACAGGAAGTCAGGGAGACTGTTTTATAAACACACGCACAGGAAGTCAGGGAGAATGTTTTATAAACACACACACAGGAAGTCAGGGAGACTGTTTTATAAACACACACACAGGAAGTCATGGAGACTGTTTTATAAACACCGGAAGTCCCGGAGACTGATTTATAAACACAGGAAGTTAGGGAGACTGTTTTATAAACACACACACAGGAAGTCAGGGAGACTGTTTTATAAACACAGGAAGTCAGGGAGAATGTTTTATACACACAGGAAGTCAGGGAGACTGTTTAATAAACACACACACAGGAAGTCAGGGAAGCTGTTTTATAAACACACACACAGGAAGTCAGGGAGACTGTTTTATACACACAGGAAGTCAGGGAGACTGTTGTATAAACACAGGAAGTCAGGTTGACACACACAGGAAGTCAAGGAGACTGTTTTATAAACACACACACAGGAAGACAGGGAGACGGTTTCATAAACACAGGAAGTCAGGGGGACTGTTTTATAAACACAGGAAGTCAGGGAGACTGTTTTATAAACACAGGAAGTCAGGGGGACTGTTTTATAAACACACACACAGGAAGTCAGGGAGAATGTCTTATAAACACACACACAGGAAGTCAGGGAGACTGTTTTATAAACACAACACACAGGAAGTCAGGGAGAATGTTTTATAAACACAACACACAGGAAGTCAGGGAGACTGTTTTATAAACACAACACACAGGAAGTCAGGGAGAATGTTTTATAAACACAACACACAGGAAGTCAGGGAGACTGTTTTATAAACACAACACACAGGAATTCAGGGAGACTGTTTTATAAACACACACACAGGAAGTCAGGGAGACTGTTTTATAAACACACACACAGGAAGTCAGGGAGACTGTTTTATAAACACACACACAGGAAGTCAGGGAGAATGTTTTATAAACACACACACAGGAAGTCAGGGAGACTGTTTTATAAACACACACACACAGGAAGTCAGGGAGACTGTTTTATAAACACAGGAAGTCAGGGAGGCTGTTTTATAAACACATGCACAGGAAGTCAGGGAGAATGTTTTATAAACACACACACAGGAAGTCAGGGAGAATGTTTTATAAACACACACACAGGAAGTCAGGGAGAATGTTTTATAAACACACACACAGGAAGTCAGGGAGAATGTTTTATCAACACACACACAAGCAGTCAGGGAGAATGTTTTATAAACACAGGAAGTCAGGGAGACTGTTTTATAAACACAGGAAGTCAGGGAGACTGTTTTATAAACACACGCACAGGAAGTCAGGGAGAATGTTTTATAAACACACACACAGGAAGTCAGGGAGACTGTTTTATAAACACACACACAGGAAGTCATGGAGACTGTTTTATAAACACCGGAAGTCCCGGAGACTGATTTATAAACACAGGAAGTTAGGGAGACTGTTTTATAAACACACACACAGGAAGTCAGGGAGACTGTTTTATAAACACAGGAAGTCAGGGAGAATGTTTTATAAACACACACACAGGAAGTCAGGGAGAATGTTTTATCAACACACACACAAGCAGTCAGGGAGAATGTTTTATAAACACAGGAAGTCAGGGAGACTGTTTTATAAACACAGGAAGTCAGGGAGACTGTTTTATAAACACACGCACAGGAAGTCAGGGAGAATGTTTTATAAACACACACACAGGAAGTCAGGGAGACTGTTTTATAAACACACACACAGGAAGTCATGGAGGCTGTTTTATAAACACCGGAAGTCCCGGAGACTGATTTATAAACACAGGAAGTTAGGGAGACTGTTTTATAAACACAGGAAGTTAGGGAGACTGTTTTATAAACACACACCCAATCCGCCTACACTTTTCTGCTCCATCCCAACATATACCACGTCCTTATTGGGGTCCTAAGTGGTACCCTATACGCTACATAGTGCACTACTCTAGGGGCCTGATCAAAAGGGGTGCACTATAAAGGAAATAGGGTGTGATTTGGGACTCTGTCTGTCACCGTTGAAGAACTTGATGATGTCAGTGAAGTCCATGGTATTGTCTCTGATGATCTCTCTGTAGACCTCTACCAGGGCCAGGGCCAGGAACAGGACGAAGTGCTGAGAGGAGATGTGAGGGGCCACCCAGATCACCTCCCATACTGAGAACACATCCTGGTACAGCAGCTCTGGAGATACACAGAGGAGATACACACACACACAGAGGAGATACACACACAGAGAGAAGAGATACACAGAGGAGATACACACACACAGAGGAGATACACACACAGAGAGAGGAGATACACAGAGGAGATACACACACACACACAGATGAGATACACACACACACAGAGGAGATACACACACACACACACACACACAAAGAGGAGATACACACACACACACAGAGGAGACACACACACACAGATGAGATACACACACACACACACACACACACACACACACACACACACACACACACACACACACACACACACACAGAGAGAGAGGAGATATACACACACACACACACACACACACACACACACACACACACGCACACATAGAGAGAGAGAGGAGATACACACACACAGAGAGAGGAGATATAGACACACACACACAGAGAGAGATATATAGACACGCACACACACACACACACACAGAGAGAGAGGAGATACACACACACACAGAAAGGAGATATAGACACACACACACACACACACACACACACACACACACACACACACAGAGGAGATACACACACACACACACATAGAGAGAGAGAGGAGATACACACACACACACAGAGGAGATATAGACACACACACAGAGAGAGATATATAGACACACACACACACACACACACACACACAGAGAGGAGATACACACACAGAGAGAGAGAGGAGACACACACACACACACAGAGGAGATATAGACACACACACACACACACACACACAGACAGAGAGAGAGGAGATACACACACACACACAGAGAGGAGATACACACACAGACAGAGAGGAGATACACACACACACACACAGAGGAGATACACACAGACACACAGAGAGGAGATACACACACACACACAGAGGAGATACACACAGAGAGAGAGAGAGGAGACACACACACACAGAGGAGATATAGACACACACACAGACAGAGAGAGGAGATACACACACACACAGAGGAGATATAGACACACACACACACACAGAGGAGATATAGACACACACACAGACAGAGAGAGAGGAGATACACACAGACACACAGAGAGGAGATACACACACACACACACACAGAGGAGATACACACACAGAGAGAGAGAGGAGACACACACACACACAGAGGAGATATAGACACACACACAGACAGAGAGAGGAGATACACACACACAGAGAGAGAGGAGACACACACACACACAGAGGAGATATAGACACACACACAGACAGAGAGAGGAGATACACACACACACAGAGGAGATATAGACACACACACAGACAGAGAGAGGAGATACACACACACACACAGAGGAGATATAGACACACACACACACACACAGAGGAGATATAGACACACACACAGACAGAGAGAGAGGAGATACACACACACACACACACAGAGGAGATACACACACAGAGAGAGAGAGAGGAGACACACACACACACAGAGGAGATATAGACACACACACAGACAGAGAGAGGAGACACACACACACACACACAGACAGAGAGGAGATACACACACAGACAGAGAGAGAGGAGATACACACACACAGACAGACAGACAGAGGAGATATAGACACTTTCATTATTACATGTTTTACTTTTCTGTTATTTCTCTATTTTCTTTCTCTCTGCGTTGTTGGAAAAGGACTCGTAAAAGTTTCACTGTCTACACCTGCTGTTTACGAAGCATGTGACAAATACAATTAGATTTTAGTTTTAGTGGAGGTGCACCTTTAAACTTTAATGTCATTAAGAAATCCAGTGTACTATGGCCCCATTTCCAGGTGCCACACACAACAACAACAACAACAACAACAACAACAACAACAACAACAACAACAACAACAACAACAAAAAGAGTTACTGTGCAGAGTCATGGATGGTAACACTCCTGGTACATCACATAAAGCCCCCTACTGAAGACAGTCATGGATGGTAACACTCCTGGTACATCACATAAAGCTCCCTACTGAAGACAGTCATGGATGGTAACACTCCTGGTACATCACATAAAGCCCCCTACTGAAGACAGTCATGGATGGTAACACTCCTGGTACATCACATAAAGCCCCCTACTGAAGACTGTCATGGATGGTAACACTCCTGGTACATCATATAAAGCTCCCTACTGAAGACAGTCATGGATGGTAACACTCCTGGTACATCATATAAAGCTCGTTACTGAAGACAGTCATGGATGGTAACACTCCTGGTACATCACATAAAGCTCCCTACTGAAGACAGTCATGGATGGTAACACTCCTGGTACATCATATAAAGCTCCCTACTGAAGACTGTCATGGATGGTAACACTCCTGGTACATCACATAAAGCTCCCTACTGAAGACTGTCATGGATGGTAACACTCCTGGTACATCACATAAAGCTCCCTACTGAAGACTGTCATGGATGGTAACACTCCTGGTACATCACATAAAGCTCCCTACTGAAGACAGTCATGGATGGTAACACTCCTGGTACATCACATAAAGCTCGTTACTGAAGACAGTCATGGATGGTAACACTCCTGGTACATCACATAAAGCTCCCTACTGAAGACAGTCATGGATGGTAACACTCCTGGTACATCACATAAAGCCCCCTACTGAAGACAGTCATGGATGGTAACACTCCTGGTACATCACATAAAGCCCCCTACTGAAGACAGTCATGGATGGTAACACTCCTGGTACATCACATAAAGCTCGTTACTGAAGACAGTCATGGATGGTAACACTCCTGGTACATCATATAAAGCTCCCTACTGAAGACTGTCATGGATGGCAACACTCCTGGTACATCATATAAAGCTCCCTACTGAAGACAGTCATGGATGGTAACACTCCTGGTACATCACATAAAGCTCCCTACTGAAGACAGTCATGGATGGTAACACTCCTGGTACATCATATAAAGCTCCCTACTGAAGACAGTCATGGATGGTAACACTCCTGGTACATCATATAAAGCTCGTTACTGAAGACAGTCATGGATGGTAACACTCCTGGTACATCATATAAAGCTCGTTACTGAAGACAGTCATGGATGGTAACACTCCTGGTACATCACATAAAGCTCCCTACTGAAGACAGTCATGGATGGTAACACTCCTGGTACATCACATAAAGCTCCCTACTGAAGACTGTCATGGATGGTAACACTCCTGGTACATCACATAAAGCTCGTTACTGAAGACAGTCATGGATGGTAACACTCCTGGTACATCACATAAAGCTCCCTACTGAAGACTGTCATGGATGGTAACACTCCTGGTACATCACATAAAGCTCCCTACTGAAGACTGTCATGGATGGTAACACTCCTGGTACATCACATAAAGCTCCCTACTGAAGACTGTCATGGATGGTAACACTCCTGGTACATCACATAAAGCTCCCTACTGAAGACAGTCATGGATGGTAACAATCCTGGTACATCACATAAAGCTCGTTACTGAAGACAGTCATGGATGGTAACACTCCTGGTACATCACATAAAGCTCCCTACTGAAGACAGTCATGGATGGTAACACTCCTGGTACATCACATAAAGCCCCCTACTGAAAACAGTCATGGATGGTAACACTCCTGGTACATCACATAAAGCTCCCTACTGAAGACAGTCATGGATGGTAACACTCCTGGTACATCACATAAAGCTCCCTACTGAAGACAGTCATGGATGGTAACACTCCTGGTACATCACATAAAGCTCCCTACTGAAGACAGTCATGGATGGTAACACTCCTGGTACATCACATAAAGCTCCATACTGAAGACTGTCATGGATGGTAACACTCCTGGTACATCACATAAAGCTCCCTACTGAAAACAGTCATGGATGGTAACACTCCTGGTACATCACATAAAGCTCCCTACTGAAGACAGTCATGGATGGTAACACTCCTGGTACATCACATAAAGCTCCCTACTGAAGACAGTCATGGATGGTAACACTCCTGGTACATCACATAAAGCTCCCTACTGAAGACAGTCATGGATGGTAACACTCCTGGTACATCACATAAAGCTCGTTACTGAAGACAGTCATGGATGGTAACACTCCTGGTACATCACATAAAGCTCCCTACTGAAGACAGTCATGGATGGTAACACTCCTGGTACATCACATAAAGCTCCCTACTGAAGACTGTCATGGATGGTAACACTCCTGGTACATCACATAAAGCTCGTTACTGAAGACAGTCATGGATGGTAACACTCCTGGTACATCACATAAAGCTCCCTACTGAAGACAGTCATGGATGGTAACACTCCTGGTACATCACATAAAGCTCCCTACTGAAGACAGTCATGGATGGTAACACTCCTGGTACATCACATAAAGCTCGTTACTGAAGACAGTCATGGATGGTAACACTCCTGGTACATCACATAAAGCTCCCTACTGAAGACAGTCATGGATGGTAACACTCCTGGTACATCACATAAAGCTCCCTACTGAAGACAGTCATGGATGGTAACACTCCTGGTACATCACATAAAGCTCGTTACTGAAGACAGTCATGGATGGTAACACTCCTGGTACATCACATAAAGCTCGTTACTGAAGACTGTCATGGATGGTAACACTCCTGGTACATCACATAAAGCTCCCTACTGAAGACTGTCATGGATGGCAACACTCCTGGTACATCACATAAAGCTCCCTACTGAAGACATTCATGGATGGTAACACTCCTGGTACATCACATAAAGCTCCCTACTGAAGACAGTCATGGATGGTAACACTCCTGGTACATCACATAAAGCTCCCTACTGAAGACAGTCATGGATGGTAACACTCCTGGTACATCACATAAAGCTCCCTACTGAAGACTGTCATGGATGGTAACACTCCTGGTACATCACATAAAGCTCGTTACTGAAGACTGTCATGGATGGTAACACTCCTGGTACATCACATAAAGCTCGTTACTGAAGACTGTCATGGATGGTAACACTCCTGGTACATCACATAAAGCTCGTTACTGAAGACTGTCATGGATGGTAACACTCCTGGTACATCACATAAAGCCCCCTACTGAATACTGTCATGGATGGTAACACTCCTGGCACATCACATAAAGCCCCCTACTGAAGACAGTCATGGATGGTAACACTCCTGGTACATCACATAAAGCTCCCTACTGAAGACAGTCATGGATGGTAACACTCCTGGTACATAACATAAAGCTCCCTACTGAAGACAGTCATGGATGGTAACACTCCTGGTACATCACATAAAGCTCGTTACTGAAGACTGTCATGGATGGTAACACTCCTGGTACATCACATAAAGCTCCCTACTGAAGACTGTCATGGATGGTAACACTCCTGGTACATCACATAAAGCTCCCTACTGAAGACAGTCATGGATGGTAACACTCCTGGTACATCACATAAAGCTCCCTAATGAATACTGTCATGGATGGTAACACTCCTGGTACATCACATAAAGCTCGTTACTGAAGACAGTCATGGATGGTAACACTCCTGGCACATCACATAAAGCTCGTTACTGAAGACAGTCATGGATGGTAACACTCCTGGTACATCACATAAAGCTCCCTACTGAAGACAGTCATGGATGGTAACACTCCTGGCACATCACATAAAGCGCGTTACTGAAGACTGTCATGGATGGTAACACTCCTGGCACATCACATAAAGCTCCCTACTGAAGACTGTCATGGATGGTAACACTCCTGGTACATTACATAAAGCTCCCTACTGAAGACTGTCATGGATGGTAACACTCCTGGTACATCACATAAAGCTCCCTACTGAAGACTGTCATGGATGGTAACACTCCTGGTACATCACATAAAGCTCCCTACTGAAGACTGTCATGGATGGTAACACTCCTGGTACATCACATAAAGCTCGTTACTGAAGACTGTCATGGATGGTAACACTCCTGGCACATCACATAAAGCTCCCTACTGAAGACTGTCATGGATGGTAACACTCCTGGTACATTACATAAAGCTCGTTACTGAAGACTGTCATGGATGGTAACACTCCTGGTACATCACATAAAGCTCCCTACTGAAGACAGTCATGGATGGTAACACTCCTGGCACATCACATAAAGCCCCCTACTGAAGACTGTCATGGATGGTAACACTCCTGGTACATCACATAAAGCTCGTTACTGAAGACTGTCATGGATGGTAACACTCCTGGTACATCACATAAAGCCCCCTACTGAAGACTGTCATGGATGGTAACACTCCTGGTACATCACATAAAGCTCGTTACTGAAGACTGTCATGGATGGTAACACTCCTGGTACATCACATAAAGCTCGTTACTGAAGACAGTCATGGATGGTAACACTCCTGGCACATCACATAAAGCTCGTTACTGAAGACTGTCATGGATGGTAACACTCCTGGCACATCACATAAAGCTCCCTACTGAAGACTGTCATGGATGGTAACACTCCTGGTACATTACATAAAGCTCCCTACTGAAGACTGTCATGGATGGTAACACTCCTGGTACATCACATAAAGCTCCCTACTGAAGACTGTCATGGATGGTAACACTCCTGGTACATCACATAAAGCTCCCTACTGAAGACTGTCATGGATGGTAACACTCCTGGTACATCACATAAAGCTCGTTACTGAAGACTGTCATGGATGGTAACACTCCTGGCACATCACATAAAGCTCCCTACTGAAGACTGTCATGGATGGTAACACTCCTGGTACATTACATAAAGCTCCCTACTGAAGACTGTCATGGATGGTAACACTCCTGGTACATCACATAAAGCTCCCTACTGAAGACTGTCATGGATGGTAACACTCCTGGTACATCACATAAAGCTCCCTACTGAAGACTGTCATGGATGGTAACACTCCTGGTACATCACATAAAGCTCGTTACTGAAGACTGTCATGGATGGTAACACTCCTGGCACATCACATAAAGCTCCCTACTGAAGACTGTCATGGATGGTAACACTCCTGGTACATTACATAAAGCTCGTTACTGAAGACTGTCATGGATGGTAACACTCCTGGTACATTACATAAAGCTCCCTACTGAAGACTGTCATGGATGGTAACACTCCTGGTACATCACATAAAGCTCCCTACTGAAGACTGTCATGGATGGTAACACTCCTGGTACATCACATAAAGCTCCCTACTGAAGACTGTCATGGATGGTAACACTCCTGGTACATCACATAAAGCTCGTTACTGAAGACTGTCATGGATGGTAACACTCCTGGCACATCACATAAAGCTCCCTACTGAAGACTGTCATGGATGGTAACACTCCTGGTACATTACATAAAGCTCGTTACTGAAGACTGTCATAGATGGTAACACTCCTGGTACATCACATAAAGCTCCCTACTGAAGACAGTCATGGATGGTAACACTCCTGGCACATCACATAAAGCCCCCTACTGAAGACTGTCATGGATGGTAACACTCCTGGTACATCACATAAAGCTCGTTACTGAAGACTGTCATGGATGGTAACACTCCTGGTACATCACATAAAGCCCCCTACTGAAGACTGTCATGGATGGTAACACTCCTGGTACATCACATAAAGCTCGTTACTGAAGACTGTCATGGATGGTAACACTCCTGGTACATCACATAAAGCTCGTTACTGAAGACAGTCATGGATGGTAACACTCCTGGTACATCACATAAAGCCCCCTACTGAAGACAGTCATAGATGGTAACACTCCTGGTACATCACATAAAGCTGGTTACTGAAGACAGTCATGGATGGTAACACTCCTGGTACATCACATAAAGCTCCCTACTGAAGACAGTCATGGATGGTAACACTCCTGGTACATCACATAAAGCTCCCTACTGAATACTGTCATGGATGGTAACACTCCTGGTACATCACATAAAGCTCGTTACTGAAGACAGTCATGGATGGTAACACTCCTGGCACATCACATAAAGCTCGTTACTGAAGACAGTCATGGATGGTAACACTCCTGGTACATCACATAAAGCTCCCTACTGAAGACAGTCATGGATGGTAACACTCCTGGCACATCACATAAAGCTCGTTACTGAAGACTGTCATGGATGGTAACACTCCTGGCACATCACATAAAGCTCCCTACTGAAGACTGTCATGGATGGTAACACTCCTGGTACATTACATAAAGCTCCCTACTGAAGACTGTCATGGATGGTAACACTCCTGGTACATCACATAAAGCTCCCTACTGAAGACTGTCATGGATGGTAACACTCCTGGTACATCACATGAAGCTCCCTACTGAAGACTGTCATGGATGGTAACACTCCTGGTACATCACATAAAGCTCGTTACTGAAGACTGTCATGGATGGTAACACTCCTGGCACATCACATAAAGCTCCCTACTGAAGACTGTCATGGATGGTAACACTCCTGGTACATTACATAAAGCTCGTTACTGAAGACTGTCATGGATGGTAACACTCCTGGTACATCACATAAAGCTCCCTACTGAAGACAGTCATGGATGGTAACACTCCTGGCACATCACATAAAGCCCCCTACTGAAGACTGTCATGGATGGTAACACTCCTGGTACATCACATAAAGCTCGTTACCGAAGACTGTCATGGATGGTAACACTCCTGGTACATCACATAAAGCCCCCTACTGAAGACTGTCATGGATGGTAACACTCCTGGTACATCACATAAAGCTCGTTACTGAAGACTGTCATGGATGGTAACACTCCTGGTACATCACATAAAGCTCGTTACTGAAGACAGTCATGGATGGTAACACTCCTGGCACATCACATAAAGCTCGTTACTGAAGACTGTCATGGATGGTAACACTCCTGGCACATCACATAAAGCTCCCTACTGAAGACTGTCATGGATGGTAACACTCCTGGTACATTACATAAAGCTCCCTACTGAAGACTGTCATGGATGGTAACACTCCTGGTACATCACATAAAGCTCCCTACTGAAGACTGTCATGGATGGTAACACTCCTGGTATATCACATAAAGCTCCCTACTGAAGACTGTCATGGATGGTAACACTCCTGGTACATCACATAAAGCTCGTTACTGAAGACTGTCATGGATGGTAACACTCCTGGCACATCACATAAAGCTCCCTACTGAAGACTGTCATGGATGGTAACACTCCTGGTACATTACATAAAGCTCCCTACTGAAGACTGTCATGGATGGTAACACTCCTGGTACATCACATAAAGCTCCCTACTGAAGACTGTCATGGATGGTAACACTCCTGGTACATCACATAAAGCTCCCTACTGAAGACTGTCATGGATGGTAACACTCCTGGTACATCACATAAAGCTCGTTACTGAAGACTGTCATGGATGGTAACACTCCTGGCACATCACATAAAGCTCCCTACTGAAGACTGTCATGGATGGTAACACTCCTGGTACATTACATAAAGCTCGTTACTGAAGACTGTCATGGATGGTAACACTCCTGGTACATTACATAAAGCTCCCTACTGAAGACTGTCATGGATGGTAACACTCCTGGTACATCACATAAAGCTCCCTACTGAAGACTGTCATGGATGGTAACACTCCTGGTACATCACATAAAGCTCCCTACTGAAGACTGTCATGGATGGTAACACTCCTGGTACATCACATAAAGCTCGTTACTGAAGACTGTCATGGATGGTAACACTCCTGGCACATCACATAAAGCTCCCTACTGAAGACTGTCATGGATGGTAACACTCCTGGTACATTACATAAAGCTCGTTACTGAAGACTGTCATAGATGGTAACACTCCTGGTACATCACATAAAGCTCCCTACTGAAGACAGTCATGGATGGTAACACTCCTGGCACATCACATAAAGCCCCCTACTGAAGACTGTCATGGATGGTAACACTCCTGGTACATCACATAAAGCTCGTTACTGAAGACTGTCATGGATGGTAACACTCCTGGTACATCACATAAAGCCCCCTACTGAAGACTGTCATGGATGGTAACACTCCTGGTACATCACATAAAGCTCGTTACTGAAGACTGTCATGGATGGTAACACTCCTGGTACATCACATAAAGCTCGTTACTGAAGACAGTCATGGATGGTAACACTCCTGGTACATCACATAAAGCCCCCTACTGAAGACAGTCATAGATGGTAACACTCCTGGTACATCACATAAAGCTCGTTACTGAAGACAGTCATGGATGGTAACACTCCTGGTACATCATATAAAGCTCGTTACTGAAGACAGTCATGGATGGTAACACTCCTGGTACATCATATAAAGCTCGTTACTGAAAACAGTCATGGATGGTAACACTCCTGGTACATCATATAAAGCTCGTTACTGAAGACAGTCATGGATGGTAACACTCCTGGTACATCATATAAAGCTCCCTACTGAAGACTGTCATAGATGGTAACACTCCTGGTACATCACATAAAGCTCCCTACTGAAGACTGTCATGGATGGTAACACTCCTGGTACATCACATAAAGCTCGTTACTGAAGACTGTCATGGATGGTAACACTCCTGGTACATCATATAAAGCTCCCTACTGAAGACAGTCATAGATGGTAACACTCCTGGTACATCACATAAAGCTCCCTACTGAAGACTGTCATGGATGGTAACACTCCTGGCACATCACATAAAGCTCCCTACTGAAGACAGTCATGGATGGTAACACTCCTGGTACATCACATAAAGCTCGTTACTGAAGACAGTCATGGATGGTAACACTCCTGGCACATCATATAAAGCTCCCTACTGAAGACAGTCATAGATGGTAACACTCCTGGTACATGACATAAAGCTCCCTACTGAAGACAGTCATGGATGGTAACACTTCTGGTACATCACATAAAGCTTGTTACTGAAGACAGTCATGGATGGTAACACTCCTGGTACATCACATAAAGCCCCCTACTGAAGACTGTCATGGATGGTAACACTCCTGGTACATCACATAAAGCTCCCTACTGAAGACTGTCATGGATGGTAACACTCCTGGCACATCACATAAAGCCCCCTACTGAAGACAGTCATAGATGGTAACACTCCTGGTACATGACATAAAGCTCCCTACTGAAGACAGTCATGGATGGTAACACTCCTGGTACATCACATAAAGCTCGTTACTGAAGACAGTCATGGATGGTAACACTCCTGGTACATCACATAAAGCCCCCTACTGAAGACAGTCATAGATGGTAACACTCCTGGTACATCACATAAAGCTCGTTACTGAAGACAGTCATGGATGGTAACACTCCTGGTACATCATATAAAGCTCGTTACTGAAGACAGTCATGGATGGTAACACTCCTGGTACATCATATAAAGCTCGTTACTGAAAACAGTCATGGATGGTAACACTCCTGGTACATCATATAAAGCTCGTTACTGAAGACAGTCATGGATGGTAACACTCCTGGTACATCATATAAAGCTCCCTACTGAAGACTGTCATAGATGGTAACACTCCTGGTACATCACATAAAGCTCCCTACTGAAGACTGTCATGGATGGTAACACTCCTGGTACATCACATAAAGCTCGTTACTGAAGACTGTCATGGATGGTAACACTCCTGGCACATCATATAAAGCTCCCTACTGAAGACAGTCATAGATGGTAACACTCCTGGTACATGACATAAAGCTCCCTACTGAAGACTGTCATGGATGGTAACACTCCTGGTACATCACATAAAGCTCGTTACTGAAGACAGTCATGGATGGTAACACTCCTGGTACATCACATAAAGCCCCCTACTGAAGACAGTCATAGATG
This sequence comes from Oncorhynchus mykiss, assembly GCF_057628025.1. NCBI lineage: Eukaryota > Metazoa > Chordata > Actinopteri > Salmoniformes > Salmonidae > Oncorhynchus > Oncorhynchus mykiss. Next base: position 44,447,192 of record NC_143048.1, read on the forward strand.
GTAACACTCCTGGTACATCACATAAAGCTCGTTACTGAAAACAGTCATGGATGGTAACACTCCTGGTACATCATATAAAGCTCGTTACTGAAGACAGTCATGGATGGTAACACTCCTGGTACATCATATAAAGCTCCCTACTGAAGACTGTCATAGATGGTAACACTCCTGGTACATCACATAAAGCTCCCTACTGAAGACTGTCATGGATGGTAACACTCCTGGTACATCACATAAAGCTCGTTACTGAAAACAGTCATGGATGGTAACACTCCTGGTACATCATATAAAGCTCGTTACTGAAGACAGTCATGGATGGTAACACTCCTGGTACATCATATAAAGCTCCCTACTGAAGACTGTCATAGATGGTAACACTCCTGGTACATCACATAAAGCTCCCTACTGAAGACTGTCATGGATGGTAACACTCCTGGTACATCACATAAAGCTCGTTACTGAAGACTGTCATGGATGGTAACACTCCTGGTACATCATATAAAGCTCCCTACTGAAGACAGTCATAGATGGTAACACTCCTGGTACATCACATAAAGCTCCCTACTGAAGACTGTCATGGATGGTAACACTCCTGGCACATCACATAAAGCTCCCTACTGAAGACAGTCATGGATGGTAACACTCCTGGTACATCACATAAAGCTTGTTACTGAAGACAGTCATGGATGGTAACACTCCTGGCACATCATATAAAGCTCCCTACTGAAGACAGTCATAGATGGTAACACTCCTGGTACATGACATAAAGCTCCCTACTGAAGACAGTCATGGATGGTAACACTCCTGGTACATCACATAAAGCTCGTTACTGAAGACAGTCATGGATGGTAACACTCCTGGTACATCACATAAAGCTCCCTACTGAAGACAGTCATGGATGGTAACACTCCTGGTACATCACATAAAGCTCGTTACTGAAGACAGTCATGGATGGTAACACTCCTGGCACATCATATAAAGCTCCCTACTGAAGACAGTCATAGATGGTAACACTCCTGGTACATGACATAAAGCTCCCTACTGAAGACAGTCATGGATGGTAACACTCCTGGTACATCACATAAAGCTCGTTACTGAAGACAGTCATGGATGGTAACACTCCTGGTACATCACATAAAGCCCCCTACTGAAGACAGTCATAGATGGTAACACTCCTGGTACATCACATAAAGCTCGTTACTGAAGACTGTCATGGATGGTAACACTCCTGGTACATCATATAAAGCTCCCTACTGAAGACAGTCATAGATGGTAACACTCCTGGTACATCATATAAAGCTTGTTACTGAAGACAGTCATGGATGGTAACACTCCTGGTACATCATATAAAGCTCGTTACTGAAGACAGTCATGGATGGTAACACTCCTGGTACATCACATAAAGCTCCCTACTGAAGACTGTCATGGATGGTAACACTCCTGGTACATCACATAAAGCTCGTTACTGAAGACTGTCATGGATGGTAACACTCCTGGTACATCATATAAAGCTCCCTACTGAAGACAGTCATAGATGGTAACACTCCTGGTACATCACATAAAGCTCCCTACTGAAGACTGTCATGGATGGTAACACTCCTGGCACATCACATAAAGCTCCCTACTGAAGACAGTCATGGATGGTAACACTCCTGGCACATCACATAAAGCTCCCTACTGAAGACTGTCATGGATGATAACACTCCTGGTACATCACATAAAGCTCGTTACTGAAGACTGTCATGGATGGTAACACTCCTGGTACATCACATAAAGCTCCCTACTGAAGACAGTCATAGATGGTAACACTCCTGGTACATCACATAAAGCTCCCTACTGAAGACAGTCATGGATGGTAACACTCCTGGTACATCACATAAAGCTCCCTACTGAAGACAGTCATGGATGGTAACACTCCTGGCACATCACATAAAGCTCCCTACTGAAGACAGTCATGGATGGTAACACTCCTGGTGCATCACATAAAGCTCCCTACTGAAGACAGTCATGGATGGTAACACTCCTGGCACATCACATAAAGCTCGTTACTGAAGACAGTCATGGATGGTAACACTCCTGGTACATCACATAAAGCTCCCTACTGAAGACTGTCATGGATGGTAACACTCCTGGTACATCACATAAAGCTCGTTACTGAAGACTGTCATGGATGGTAACACTCCTGGCACAACACATAAAGCCCCCTACTGAAGACAGTCATGGATGGTAACACTCCTGGTACATCACATAAAGCTCCCTACTGAAGACTGTCATGGATGGTAACACTCCTGGCACATCACATAAAGCTCGTTACTGAAGACAATCATGGATGGTAACACTCCTGGTACATCACATAAAGCTCGTTACTGAAGACTGTCATGGATGGTAACACTCCTGGCACATCACATAAAGCTCGTTACTGAAGACAGTCATGGATGGTAACACTCCTGGCACATCACATAAAGCTCCCCACTGAAGACAGTCATGGATGGTAACACTCCTGGTACATCACATAAAGCTCCCTACTGAAGACAGTCATGGATGGTAACACTCCTGGCACATCACATAAAGCTCCCTACTGAAGACAGTCATGGATGGTAACACTCCTGGCACATCACATAAAGCCCCCTACTGAAGACAGTCATGGATGGTAACACTCCTGGCACATCACATAAAGCTCCCTACTGAAGACAGTCATGGATGGTAACACTCCTGGCACATCACATAAAGCTCGTTACTGAAGACTGTCATGGATGGTAACACTCCTGGTACATCACATAAAGCTCCCTACTGAAGACTGTCATGGATGGTAACACTCCTGGCACATCACATAAAGCTCGTTACTGAAGACAGTTATGGATGGTAACACTCCTGGCACATCACATAAAGCTCCCCACTGAAGACAGTCATGGATGGTAACACTCCTTGTACATCACTTAAAGCTCCCTACTGAAGACAGTCATGGATGGTAACACTCCTGGCACATCACATAAAGCTCCCTACTGAAGACAGTCATGGATGGTAACACTCCTGGCACATCACATAAAGCCCCCTACTGAAGACAGTCATGGATGGTAACACTCCTGGCACATCACATAAAGCTCCCTACTGAAGACAGTCATGGATGGTAACACTCCTGGCACATCACATAAAGCTCCCTACTGAAGACAGTCATGGATGGTAACACTCCTGGCACATCACATAAAGCTCCCTACTGAAGACAGTCATGGATGGTAACACTCCTGGCACATCACATAAAGCTCCCTACCGAAGACAGTCATGGATGGTAACACTCCTGGTACATCACATAAAGCCCCCTACTGAAGACTGTCATGGATGGTAACACTCCTGGCACATCACATAAAGCCTGTTACTGAAGACAGTCATGGATGGTAACACTCCTGGCACATCACATAAAGCTCGTTACTGAAGACAGTCATGGATGGTAACACTCCTGGCACATCACATAAAGCTTGTTACTGAAGACTGTCATGGATGGTAACACTCCTGGCACATCACATAAAGCTCCCTACCGAAGACAGTCATGGATGGTAACACTCCTGGCACATCACATAAAGCCTGTTACTGAAGACTGTCATGGATGGTAACACTCCTGGTACATTACATAAAGCTCCCTACTGAAGACTGTCATGGATGGTAACACTCCTGGTACATCACATAAAGCTTGTTACTGAAGACTGTCATGGATGGTAACACTCCTGGTACATCACATAAAGCTCGTTACTGAAGACTGTCATGGATGGTAACACTCCTGGTACATCACATAAAGCTTGTTACTGAAGACTGTCATGGATGGTAACACTCCTGGTACATCACATAAAGCTCCCTACTGAAGACTGTCATGGATGGTAACACTCCTGGTACATCACATAAAGCTCCCTACTGAAGACAGTCATGGATGGTAACACTCCTGGTACATCACATAAAGCTCCCTACTGAAGACTGTCATCGATGGTAACACTCCTGGTACATAACATAAAAGTCCCTACTGAAGACTGTCATGGATGGTAACACTCCTGGCACATCACATAAAGCTCCCTACTGAAGACTGTCATGGATGGTAACACTCCTGGTACATCACATAAAGCTCGTTACTGAAGACTGTCATGGATGGTAACACTCCTGGCATATCACATAAAGCTCCCTACTGAAGACTGTCATGGATGGTAACACTCCTGGTACATCACATAAAGCTCCCTACTGAAGACATTTATGGATGGTAACACTCCTGGTACATCACATAAAGCCCGCTACTGAAGACAGTCATAGATGGTAACACTCCTGGTACATGACATAAAGCTCCCTACTGAAGACAGCCATGGATGGTAACACTCCTGGTACATCACATAAAGCTCGTTACTGAAGACAGTCATGGATGGTAACACTCCTGGTACATCACATAAAGCCCCCTACTGAAGACAGTCATAGATGGTAACACTCCTGGTACATCACATAAAGCTCGTTACTGAAGACAGTCATGGATGGTAACACTCCTGGTACATCATATAAAGCTCGTTACTGAAGACAGTCATGGATGGTAACACTCCTGGTACATCATATAAAGCTCGTTACTGAAAACAGTCATGGATGGTAACACTCCTGGTACATCATATAAAGCTCGTTACTGAAGACAGTCATGGATGGTAACACTCCTGGTACATCATATAAAGCTCCCTACTGAAGACTGTCATAGATGGTAACACTCCTGGTACATCACATAAAGCTCCCTACTGAAGACTGTCATGGATGGTAACACTCCTGGTACATCACATAAAGCTCGTTACTGAAGACTGTCATGGATGGTAACACTCCTGGTACATCATATAAAGCTCCCTACTGAAGACAGTCATAGATGGTAACACTCCTGGTACATCACATAAAGCTCCCTACTGAAGACTGTCATGGATGGTAACACTCCTGGCACATCACATAAAGCTCCCTACTGAAGACAGTCATGGATGGTAACACTCCTGGTACATCACATAAAGCTCGTTACTGAAGACAGTCATGGATGGTAACACTCCTGGCACATCATATAAAGCTCCCTACTGAAGACAGTCATAGATGGTAACACTCCTGGTACATGACATAAAGCTCCCTACTGAAGACAGTCATGGATGGTAACACTCCTGGTACATCACATAAAGCTCGTTACTGAAGACAGTCATGGATGGTAACACTCCTGGCACATCACAGAAAGCTTGTTACTGAAGACTGTCATGGATGGTAACACTCCTGGCACATCACATAAAGCTCCCTACCGAAGACAGTCATGGATGGTAACACTCCTGGCGCATCACATAAAGCCTGTTACTGAAGACTGTCATGGATGGTAACACTCCTGGTACATTACATAAAGCTCCCTACTGAAGACTGTCATGGATGGTAACACTCCTGGTACATCACATAAAGCTCGTTACTGAAGACTGTCATGGATGGTAACACTCCTGGCATATCACATACAGCTCCCTACTGAAGACAGTCATGGATGGTAACACTCCTGGTACATCACATAAAGCTCGTTACTGAAGACTGTCATGGATGGTAACACTCCTGGCACATCACATAAAGCTCGTTACTGAAGACTGTCATGGATGGTAACACTCCTGGTACATCACATAAAGCTTGTTGCTGAAGACTGTCATGGATGGTAACACTCCTGGCACATCACATAAAGCTCCCTACTGAAGACTGTCATGGATGGTAACACTCCTGGTACATCACATAAAGCTCGTTACTGAAGACTGTCATGGATGGTAACACTCCTGGTACATCACATAAAGCTCGCTACTGAAGACTGTCATGGATGGTAACACTCCTGGTACATCACATAAAGCTTGTTACTGAAGACTGTCATGGATGGTAACACTCCTGGCACATCACATAAAGCTCCCTACTGAAGACTGTCATGGATGGTAACACTCCTGGCACATCACATAAAGCTCCCCACTGAAGACTGTCATGGATGGTAACACTCCTGGTACATCACATAAAGCTCCCTACTGAAGACAGTCATGGATGGTAACACTCCTGGTACATCACATAAAGCTCGTTACTGAAGACTGTCATGGATGGTAACACTCCTGGCACATCACATAAAGCTCCCCACTGAAGACTGTCATGGATGGTAACACTCCTGGTACATCACATAAAGCTCCCTACTGAAGACAGTCATGGATGGTAACACTCCTGGTACATCACATAAAGCTCGTTACTGAAGACTGTCATGGATGGTAACACTCCTGGCATATCACATACAGCTCCCTACTGAAGACAGTCATGGATGGTAACACTCCTGGTACATCACATAAAGCTCGTTACTGAAGACTGTCATGGATGGTAACACTCCTGGCACATCACATAAAGCTCCCCACTGAAGACAGTCATGGATGGTAACACTCCTGGTACATCACATAAAGCTCCCTACTGAAGACAGTCATGGATGGTAACACTCCTGGCACATCACATAAAGCTCCCTACTGAAGACAGTCATGGATGGTAACACTCCTGGCACATCCCATAAAGCCCCCTACTGAAGACAGTCATGGATGGTAACACTCCTGGCACATCACATAAAGCTCCCTACTGAAGACAGTCATGGATGGTAACACTCCTGGCACATCACATAAAGCTCCCTACTGAAGACAGTCATGGATGGTAACACTCCTGGCACATCACATAAAGCTCATTACTGAAGACAGTCATGGATGGTAACACTCCTGGCACATCACATAAAGCTCCCTACTGAAGACTGTCATGGATGGTAACACTCCTGGCACATGACATAAAGCTACCTACTGAAGACTGTCATGGATGGTAACACTCCTGGTACATCACATAAAGCCCCCTACTGAAGACTGTCATGGATGGTAACACTCCTGGCACATGACATAAAGCTCCCTACTGAAGACTGTCATGGATGGTAACACTCCTGGTACATCACATAAAGCCCCCTACTGAAGACTGTCATGGATGGTAACACTCCTGGCACATCACATAAAGCCTGTTACTGAAGACTGTCATGGATGGTAACACTCCTGGCACATGACATAAAGCTCCCTACTGAAGACAGTCATGGATGGTAACACTCCTGGCACATCACATAAAGCTTGTTACTGAAGACTGTCATGGATGGTAACACTCCTGGCACATCACATAAAGCTCCCTACCGAAGACAGTCATGGATGGTAACACTCCTGGCACATCACATAAAGCCTGTTACTGAAGACTGTCATGGATGGTAACACTCCTGGTACATCACATAAAGCTCCCTACTGAAGACTGTCATGGATGGTAACACTCCTGGTACATCACATAAAGCTCGTTACTGAAGACTGTCATGGATGGCAACACTCCTGGTACATCACATAAAGCTCCCTACTGAAGACAGTAATGGATGGTAACACTCCTGGTACATCACATAAAGCTTGTTACTGAAGACTGTCATGGATGGTAACACTCCTGGTACATCACATAAAGCTTGTTACTGAAGACTGTCATGGATGGTAACACTCCTGGTACATCACATAAAGCTCCCTACTGAAGACTGTCATGGACGGTAACACTCCTGGTACATCACATAAAGCTCCCTACTGAAGACTGTCATGGATGGTAACACTCCTGGTACATCACATAAAGCTTGTTACTGAAGACTGTCATGGATGGTAACACTCCTGGTACATCACATAAAGCTCATTACTGAAGACTGTCATGGATGGCAACACTCCTGGTACATCACATAAAGCTCCCTACTGAAGACAGTCATGGATGGTAACACTCCTGGTACATCACATAAAGCTCCCTACTGAAGACAGTCATGGATGGTAACACTCCTGGTACATCACATAAAGCTTGTTACTGAAGACAGTCATGGATGGCAACACTCCTGGTACATCACATAAAGCTCCCTACTGAAGACTGTCATAGATGGTAACACTCCTGGTACATCACATAAAGCTCCCTACTGAAGACAGTCATGGATGGTAACACTCCTGGCACATCACATAAAGCTCCCTACTGAAGACAGTCATGGATGGTAACACTCCTGGTACATAACATAAAAGTCCCTACTGAAGACTGTCATGGATGGTAACACTCCTGGCACATCACATAAAGCTCCCTACTGAAGACAGTCATGGATGGTAACACTCCTGGCACATCACATAAAGCTCCCTACTGAAGACTGTCATGGATGGTAACACTCCTGGCACATCACATAAAGCTCGTTACTGAAGACTGTCATGGATGGTAACACTCCTGGTACATCATATAAAGCTCCCTACTGAAGACTGTCATGGATGGTAACACTCCTGGCACATCACATAAAGCTCCCTACTGAAGACTGTCATGGATGGTAACACTCCTGGCACATCACATAAAGCTCCCTACCGAAGACAGTCATGGATGGTAACACTCCTGGTACATCACATAAAGCTCGTTACTGAAGACTGTCATGGATGGTAACACTCCTGGTACATCATATAAAGCTCCCTACTGAAGACTGTCATGGATGGTAACACTCCTGGCACATCACATAAAGCTCGTTACTGAAGACAGTCATGGATGGTAACACTCCTGGTACATCACATAAAGCTCCCTACTGAAGACTGTCATGGATGGTAACACTCCTCGTACATTACATAAAGCTCCCTACTGAAGACAGTCATAGATGGTAACACTCCTGGTACATCACATAAAGCTCCCTACTGAAGACAGTCATGGATGGTAACACTCCTGGTACATAACATAAAGCCCCCTACTGAAGACTGTCATAGATGGTAACACTCCTGGCACATCACATAAAGCTCCCTACTGAAGACAGTCATGGATGGTAACACTCCTGGTACATAACATAAAAGTCCCTACTGAAGACTATCATGGATGGTAACACTCCTGGCACATCACATAAAGCTCCCTACTGAAGACAGTCATGGATGGTAACACTCCTGGCACATCACATAAAGCTCCCTACTGAAGACTGTCATGGATGGTAACACTCCTGGCACATCACATAAAGCTCCCTACTGAAGACAGTCATGGATGGTAACACTCCTGGTACATAACATAAAAGTCCCTACTGAAGACTATCATGGATGGTAACACTCCTGGCACATCACATAAAGTTCCCTACTGAAGACAGTCATGGATGGTAACACTCCTGGCACATCACATAAAGCTCCCTACTGAAGACTGTCATGGATGGTAACACTCCTGGTACATCACATAAAGCTCCCTACTGAAGACAGTCATGGATGGTAACACTCCTGGTACATCACATAAAGCTCCCTACTGAAGACAGTCATGGATGGTAACACTCCTGGTACATCACATAAAGCTTGTTACTGAAGACAGTCATGGATGGCAACACTCCTGGTATATCACATAAAGCTCCCTACTGAAGACTGTCATAGATGGTAACACTCCTGGTACATCACATAAAGCTCCCTACTGAAGACAGTCATGGATAGTAACACTCCTGGCACATCACATAAAGCTCCCTACTGAAGACTGTCATAGATGGTAACACTCCTGGTACATCACATAAAGCTCCCTACTGAAGACTGTCATAGATGGTAACACTCCTGGTACATCACATAAAGCTCCCTATTGAAGACAGTCATGGATGGTAACACTCCTGGTACATAACATAAAGCCCCCTACTGAAGGCTGTCATAGATGGTAACACTCCTGGCACATCACATAAAGCTCCCTACTGAAGACAGTCATGGATGGTAACACTCCTGGTACATAACATAAAAGTCCCTACTGAAGACTGTCATGGATGGTAACACTCCTGGCACATCACATAAAGCTCGTTACTGAAGACTGTCATGGATGGTAACACTCCTGGTACATCACATAAAGCTTGTTACTGAAGACTGTCATGGATGGTAACACTCCTGGCACATCACATAAAGCTCCCTACTGAAGACTGTCATGGATGGTAACACTCCTGGTACATCACATAAAGCTCGTTACTGAAAACTGTCATGGATGGTAACACTCCTGGTACATCACATAAAGCTCGCTACTGAAGACTGTCATGGATGGTAACACTCCTGGCACATCACATAAAGCTCCCCACTGAAGACTGTCATGGATGGTAACACTCCTGGTACATCACATAAAGCTCCCTACTGAAGACAGTCATGGATGGTAACACTCCTGGTACATCACATAAAGCTCGTTACTGAAGACTGTCATGGATGGTAACACTCCTGGCATATCACATACAGCTCCCTACTGAAGACAGTCATGGATGGTAACACTCCTGGTACATCACATAAAGCTCGTTACTGAAGACTGTCATGGATGGTAACACTCCTGGCACATCACATAAAGCTCCCTACCGAAGACAGTCATGGATGGTAACACTCCTGGTACATCACATAAAGCTCGTTACTGAAGACTGTCATGGATGGTAACACTCCTGGCACATCACATAAAGCTCGTTACTGAAGACTGTCATGGATGGTAACACTCCTGGTACATCACATAAAGCTCGTTACTGAAGACTGTCATGGATGGTAACACTCCTGGTACATCACATAAAGCTCGTTACTGAAGACTGTCATGGATGGCAACACTCCTGGTACATCACATAAAGCTCCCTACTGAAGACAGTCATGGATGGTAACACTCCTGGTACATCACATAAAGCTCCCTACTGAAGACTGTCATGGATGGTAACACTCCTGGTACATCACATAAAGCTTGTTACTGAAGACTGTCATGGATGGTAACACTCCTGGTACATCACATAAAGCTCCCTACTGAAGACTGTCATGGACGGTAACACTCCTGGTACATCAAATAAAGCTCCCTACTGAAGACTGTCATGGATGGTAACACTCCTGGTACATCACATAAAGCTCGTTACTGAAGACTGTCATGGATGGTAACACTCCTGGCACATCACATAAAGCTCGTTACTGAAGACTGTCATGGATGGTAACACTCCTGGCACATCACATAAAGCTCCATACTGAAGACTGTCATGGATGGTAACACTCCTGGTACATCACATAAAGCTCCCTACTGAAGACAGTCATGGATGGTAACACTCCTGGTACATCACATAAAGCTCGTTACTGAAGACTGTCATGGATGGTAACACTCCTGGTACATCACATAAAGCTCGTTACTGAAGACTGTCATGGATGGTAACACTCCTGGCACATCACATAAAGCTCCCTACTGAAGACAGTCATGGATGGTAACACTCCTGGCACATCACATAAAGCTCCCTACTGAAGACTGTCATAGATGGTAACACTCCTGGTACATCACATAAAGCTCCCTACTGAAGACAGTCATAGATGGTAACACTCCTGGTACATCACATAAAGCTCCCTACTGAAGACAGTCATGGATGGTAACACTCCTGGTACATAACATAAAGCCCCCTACTGAAGACTGTCATAGATGGTAACACTCCTGGCACATCACATAAAGCTCCCTACTGAAGACAGTCATGGATGGTAACACTCCTGGTACATAACATAAAAGTCCCTACTGAAGACTGTCATGGATGGTAACACTCCTGGCACATCACATAAAGCTCCCTACTGAAGACAGTCATGGATGGTAACACTCCTGGCACATCACATAAAGCTCCCTACTGAAGACTGTCATGGATGGTAACACTCCTGGCACATCACATAAAGCTCGTTACTGAAGACTGTCATGGATGGTAACACTCCTGGCACATCACATAAAGCTCCATACTGAAGACTGTCATGGATGGTAACACTCCTGGTACATCACATAAAGCTCCCTACTGAAGACAGTCATGGATGGTAACACTCCTGGTACATCACATAAAGCTCGTTACTGAAGACTGTCATGGATGGTAACACTCCTGGCACATCACATAAAGCTCCCTACCGAAGACAGTCATGGATGGTAACACTCCTGGTACATCACATAAAGCTCGTTACTGAAGACTGTCATGGATGGTAACACTCCTGGTACATCATATAAAGCTCCCTACTGAAGACTGTCATGGATGGTAACACTCCTGGCACATCACATAAAGCTCGTTACTGAAGACAGTCATGGATGGTAACACTCCTGGTACATCACATAAAGCTCCCTACTGAAGACTGTCATGGATGGTAACACTCCTGGTACATTACATAAAGCTCCCTACTGAAGACAGTCATGGATGATAACACTCCTGGTACATCACATGAAGCTCCCTACTGAAGACTGTCATGGATAGTAACACTCCTGGTACATCACATAAAGCTCCCTACTGAAGACAGTCATAGATGGTAACACTCCTGGTACATCACATAAAGCTCCCTACTGAAGACAGTCATGGATGGTAACACTCCTGGTACATAACATAAAGCCCCCTACTGAAGACTGTCATAGATGGTAACACTCCTGGCACATCACATAAAGCTCCCTACTGAAGACAGTCATGGATGGTAACACTCCTGGTACATAACATAAAAGTCCCTACTGAAGACTATCATGGATGGTAACACTCCTGGCACATCACATAAAGCTCCCTACTGAAGACAGTCATGGATGGTAACACTCCTGGCACATCACATAAAGCTCCCTACTGAAGACTGTCATGGATGGTAACACTCCTGGTACATCACATAAAGCTCGTTATTGAAGACTGTCATGGATGGTAACACTCCTGGCACATCACATAAAGCTCCCTACTGAAGACTGTCATGGATGGTAACACTCCTGGTACATCACATAAAGCTCCCTACTGAAGACAGTCATGGATGGTAACACTCCTGGTACATCACATAAAGCTCGTTACTGAAGACAGTCATGGATGGTAACACTCCTGGTACATCACATAAAGCTTGTTACTGAAGACAGTCATGGATGGTAACACTCCTGGTACATCACATAAAGCTCCCTACTGAAGACAGTCATGGATGGTAACACTCCTGGTACATCACATAAAGCTTGTTACTGAAGACAGTCATGGATGGCAACACTCCTGGTATATCACATAAAGCTCCCTACTGAAGACTGTCATAGATGGTAACACTCCTGGTACATCACATAAAGCTCCCTACTGAAGACAGTCATGGATGGTAACACTCCTGGCACATCACATAAAGCTCCCTACTGAAGACTGTCATAGATGGTAACACTCCTGGTACATCACATAAAGCTCCCTACTGAAGACAGTCATAGATGGTAACACTCCTGGTACATCACATAAAGCTCCCTACTGAAGACAGTCATGGATGGTAACACTCCTGGTACATAACATAAAGCCCCCTACTGAAGGCTGTCATAGATGGTAACACTCCTGGCACATCACATAAAGCTCCCTACTGAAGACAGTCATGGATGGTAACACTCCTGGTACATAACATAAAAGTCCCTACTGAAGACTGTCATGGATGGTAACACTCCTGGCACATCACATAAAGCTCGTTACTGAAGACTGTCATGGATGGTAACACTCCTGGTACATCACATAAAGCTTGTTACTGAAGACTGTCATGGATGGTAACACTCCTGGCACATCACATAAAGCTCCCTACTGAAGACTGTCATGGATGGTAACACTCCTGGTACATCACATAAAGCTCGTTACTGAAGACTGTCATGGATGGTAACACTCCTGGTACATCACATAAAGCTCGCTACTGAAGACTGTCATGGATGGTAACACTCCTGGTACATCACATAAAGCTTGTTACTGAAGACTGTCATGGATGGTAACACTCCTGGCACATCACATAAAGCTCCCTACTGAAGACTGTCATGGATGGTAACACTCCTGGTACATAACATAAAAGTCCCTAATGAAGACTGTCATGGATGGTAACACTCCTGGCACATCACATAAAGCTCCCCACTGAAGACTGTCATGGATGGTAACACTCCTGGTACATCACATAAAGCTCCCTACTGAAGACAGTCATGGATGGTAACACTCCTGGTACATCACATAAAGCTCGTTACTGAAGACTGTCATGGATGGTAACACTCCTGGCATATCACATACAGCTCCCTACTGAAGACAGTCATGGATGGTAACACTCCTGGTACATCACATAAAGCTCGTTACTGAAGACCGTCATGGATGGTAACACTCCTGGCACATCACATAAAGCTCCCTACCGAAGACAGTCATGGATGGTAACACTCCTGGTACATCACATAAAGCTCGTTACTGAAGACTGTCATGGATGGTAACACTCCTGGCACATCACATAAAGCTCGTTACTGAAGACTGTCATGGATGGTAACACTCCTGGTACATCATATAAAGCTCGTTACTGAAGACTGTCATGGATGGTAACAATCCTGGTACATCACATAAAGCTCGTTACTGAAGACTGTCATGGATGGCAACACTCCTGGTACATCACATAAAGCTCCCTACTGAAGACAGTCATGGATGGTAACACTCCTGGTACATCACATAAAGCTCCCTACTGAAGACTGTCATGGATGGTAACACTCCTGGTTCATCACATAAAGCTTGTTACTGAAGACTGTCATGGATGGTAACACTCCTGGTACATCACATAAAGCTCCCTACTGAAGACTGTCATGGACGGTAACACTCCTGGTACATCACATAAAGCTCCCTACTGAAGACTGTCATGGATGGTAACACTCCTGGTACATCACATAAAGCTCGTTACTGAAGACTGTCATGGATGGTAACACTCCTGGTACATCACATAAAGCTCGTTACTGAAGACTGTCATGGATGGCAACACTCCTGGTACATCACATAAAGCTCCCTACTGAAGACAGTCATGGATGGTAACACTCCTGGTACATCACATAAAGCTCCCTACTGAAGACAGTCATGGATGGCAACACTCCTGGTACATCACATAAAGCTCCCTACTGAAGACTGTCATAGATGGTAACACTCCTGGTACATCACATAAAGCTCCCTACTGAAGACAGTCATGGATGGTAACACTCCTGGCACATCACATAAAGCTCCCTACTGAAGACTGTCATAGATGGTAACACTCCTGGTACATCACATAAAGCTCCCTACTGAAGACAGTCATAGATGGTAACACTCCTGGTACATCACATAAAGCTCCCTACTGAAGACAGTCATGGATGGTAACACTCCTGGTACATAACATAAAGCCCCCTACTGAAGACTGTCATAGATGGTAACACTCCTGGCATATCACATAAAGCTCCCTACTGAAGACTGTCATGGATGGTAACACTCCTGGTTCATCACATAAAGCTTGTTACTGAAGACTGTCATAGATGGTAACACTCCTGGTACATCACATAAAGCTCGTTACTGAAGACTGTCATGGATGGCAACACTCCTGGTACATCACATAAAGCTCCCTACTGAAGACAGTCATGGATGGTAACACTCCTGGTACATCACATAAAGCTCCCTACTGAAGACTGTCATGGATGGTAACACTCCTGGTTCATCACATAAAGCTTGTTACTGAAGACTGTCATGGATGGTAACACTCCTGGTACATCACATAAAGCTCCCTACTGAAGACTGTCATGGACGGTAACACTCCTGGTACATCACATAAAGCTCCCTACTGAAGACTGTCATGGATGGTAACACTCCTGGTACATCACATAAAGCTCGTTACTGAAGACTGTCATGGATGGTAACACTCCTGGTACATCACATAAAGCTCGTTACTGAAGACTGTCATGGATGGCAACACTCCTGGTACATCACATAAAGCTCCCTACTGAAGACAGTCATGGATGGTAACACTCCTGGTACATCACATAAAGCTCCCTACTGAAGACAGTCATGGATGGCAACACTCCTGGTACATCACATAAAGCTCCCTACTGAAGACTGTCATAGATGGTAACACTCCTGGTACATCACATAAAGCTCCCTACTGAAGACAGTCATGGATGGTAACACTCCTGGCACATCACATAAAGCTCCCTACTGAAGACTGTCATAGATGGTAACACTCCTGGTACATCACATAAAGCTCCCTACTGAAGACAGTCATAGATGGTAACACTCCTGGTACATCACATAAAGCTCCCTACTGAAGACAGTCATGGATGGTAACACTCCTGGTACATAACATAAAGCCCCCTACTGAAGACTGTCATAGATGGTAACACTCCTGGCATATCACATAACGCTCCCTACTGAAGACAGTCATGGATGGTAACACTCCTGGTACATAACATAAAAGTCCCTACTGAAGACTGTCATGGATGGTAACACTCCTGGCACATCACATAAAGCTCCCTACTGAAGACAGTCATGGATGGTAACACTCCTGGCACATCACATAAAGCTCCCTACTGAAGACTGTCATGGATGGTAACACTCCTGGCACATCACATAAAGCTCGTTACTGAAGACTGTCATGGATGGTAACACTCCCGGCACATCACATAAAGCTCCATACTGAAGACTGTCATGGATGGTAACACTCCTGGTACATCACATAAAGCTCCCTACTGAAGACAGTCATGGATGGTAACACTCCTGGTACATCACATAAAGCTCGTTACTGAAGACTGTCATGGATGGTAACACTCCTGGTACATCACATAAAGCTCGTTACTGAAGACTGTCATGGATGGTAACACTCCTGGCACATCACATAAAGCTCCCTACCGAAGACAGTCATGGATGGTAACACTCCTGGTACATCACATAAAGCTCGTTACTGAAGACTGTCATGGATGGTAACACTCCTGGTACATCATATAAAGCTCCCTACTGAAGACTGTCATGGATGGTAACACTCCTGGCACATCACATAAAGCTCGTTACTGAAGACAGTCATGGATGGTAACACTCCTGGTACATCACATAAAGCTCCCTACTGAAGACTGTCATGGATGGTAACACTCCTGGTACATTACATAAAGCTCCCTACTGAAGACAGTCATGGATGGTAACACTCCTGGTACATCAAATGAAGCTCCCTACTGAAGACTGTCATGGATAGTAACACTCCTGGTACATCACATAAAGCTACCTACTGAAGACAGTCATAGATGGTAACACTCCTGGTACATCACATAAAGCTCCCTACTGAAGACAGTCATGGATGGTAACACTCCTGGTACATAACATAAAGCCCCCTACTGAAGACTGTCATAGATGGTAACACTCCTGGCACATCACATAAAGCTCCCTACTGAAGACAGTCATGGATGGTAACACTCCTGGTACATAACATAAAAGTCCCTACTGAAGACTGTCATGGATGGTAACACTCCTGGCACATCACATAAAGCTCCCTACTGAAGACAGTCATGGATGGTAACACTCCTGGCACATCACATAAAGCTCCCTACTGAAGACTGTCATGGATGGTAACACTCCTGGCACATCACATAAAGCTTGTTACTGAAGACTGTCATGGATGGTAACACTCCTGGCACATCACATAAAGCTCCATACTGAAGACTGTCATGGATGGTAACACTCCTGGTACATCACATAAAGCTCGTTACTGAAGACTGTCATGGATGGTAACACTCCTGGTACATCACATAAAGCTCGTTACTGAAGACTGTCATGGATGGTAACACTCCTGGCACATCACATAAAGCTCGTTACTGAAGACTGTCATGGATGGTAACACTCCTGGTACATCATATAAAGCTCCCTACTGAAGACTGTCATGGATGGTAACACTCCTGGCACATCACATAAAGCTTGTTACTGAAGACAGTCATGGATGGTAACACTCCTGGTACATCACATAAAGCTCCCTACTGAAGACTGTCATGAATGGTAACACTCCTGGTACATTACATAAAGCTCCCTACTGAAGACAGTCATGGATGG